>NC_137260.1:63449325-63621586 GCF_053477335.1 Acartia tonsa | reverse complement strand
TGTACAAAAACAAGAAAAATTACTTACTTTATATGGCTGTAATCTAAACGAATAAAAACAATAGACGAAAAATTTAATCATATCCTTATGATAAGAAACATAATTACTCCTTCTGTAAAATGATTTTTAGTCAAAAGTTTAGATATTAATAATTCGAAACAAATAAATCAAAATTCAACACAAGTTTTTGAACCAACAAATACGATAAGAAGGTCACAAAACTTTGAGTATGAGTGTAATTTACAGTCCTAGCATTGTTTGACATTGTTTGAGGTTCACATGCAATATGACGAACTACGCACTTGAAGGTTAATAGACGACAGATGGATGGACAACTTCAGAGTAGCTTCGCACCATTTTTTTTTACTTTTAGCCTATTTCTTTTCCTATGTTCAATCATAAGATCTAAATTACAAAATATTTCAATAGTTAAACAGTCGTTTATTTTCGGCTTAAGAATTGAAAGGGAAAGGTAAATTTTTAAAAATTATGCAATATTTTGTGATACAAGAATAAATTTATAAAATAAATAAAAAATTAAATAAAAGTTAACATTATTTGAGAATAGTTATTTATAGTATCTTATTATAGACAGTAAAATATACAGTAATGTAGTAACTATAGGATATTTTGTTGCCCCGTAGCATCTAGCCGTTTTGTATTCACAGGAAATAGAGAGCAAAAAATAGCATAATATCATCTCAGGACTTTTATGAAGTGAAGAGTTAAATCATTTCAGTTATTATCGCGATCTTAACGGACAAACAAAAAGCCTATAAAGTTCAAAAGAAAAGATTGAAATCTAGATATTCTCCAGTGACCAATCCCTAAACCCCATGCTAATTACCTAAGAAGCAAGGATAACAAAAAGAAAATGGTAGTTAAAGTTGTCAGAAAATTTGGAAATGGACAAACATTCTAAAAATAAAAGTTATTTCTAGAATTATTTTTTTTATAGAATATTTTATTAGATTATGTTAGATATTACTTTTCCTTGTATTTATATTTTAGATATAAATATATTAGATATATGTTGATGGAGCTTATAGTATCTCAAAAAAGTGGAAAACTGTTTTAACTCTTGGCTTAATTATGCCAATTGACGTCAAATTCCTGTCTAATATGACGTCAATCGGTTTATGTCGGCCAAACATCAGTCCACTTATTTTGTAGACACTATCAGCTGCTTCCTTCTAAAAAATATTAGTTTTTTGATTTATAAGCTTAGCTTTTATGGATGTGATCATCCCGGGAATCTAAAGGAAACAGACAATGGCCGATAAATCCATGTACTTCCCCAATGTTCATACACAAAATTACCCTCTCTGAAGATATTATTTGGCGGTTAGTACGTTTGAACACTCAACTTGACAACCAATCAAAGTTCAATAAAAATCTCCAAAATTGTTCAAGCTTTATTATAAAACTTTTGGGACTAGTGTAATAAACAACGCAATGTTTTGGGAAAAACTTGTCCCTGTCCAAATACTGATATCCATGATATATAGCATATTGTAATCTACCAACAATAGAATAATAAAAATTACCACTGTGAGCTATTTATATACGAATATCATTATTCAAATCATATCTAAATTATAAATTATTTTTCATAAATCATAGAAATTCTTAAATTATAATATTAGACAATGGACGTTTGCTAAATTTTTAAATATAGAATTAATTTTATAGACAATTGTTTAAAAATAAAACCTACAAGTTATTTAAGAACGATCATGGTATCATTTTTAGAGAAATTTATAATCAATACGAGGTATTAAATATGTTTTTAAAAATTGAGTGATGAGAAGAGATATTGGGCGTTGTTTAATACACTATTCCCCAAAGTTTTATAATAACGTTTTATTATTCGTTGGCTTAACAACTTTGGGACTTTTACTGAATTTTGATAGGTTGATTCATTAATTGAGTGTCCAAATGTTTCAACCATTAGTTATAATCTACAGCACGGGTAATATTGTGTATCATCATTGGGGATGTGCATCAAGTTATCGGCCATTGTATTATCCCTTTAGATCCCTGGAGGTTATCCCTACCTATTGGAGCAAAACAGCTATAGACTAGGGGCAAAGCCACTAGAATCATAAAAAGGAGCAAAAGATATTTTCTTTTTATATGCTAAATATTTGTATTATTTTCATCTTTAGCCACTAAAGTTTTTACTGAAATTAACTTTTTCATGAATTTAAATTGCTTGAGAAGGAAACTCAATTTTAAGTCAATTAAACAATTGGGGATACAAAACTTTCGGCTGAAAAAACCTCTAGTTTTTTCAATCTCATTTTTTTGTAGGTAAGATGGAGAGCTGTAACTTCATGACTTTTTAAGTTTAGTAATTATACGTCGGCAAGAGTTGATTTTATTAGGATATCTGGTCTGTTTCTTATACGTTGGCTCAAAAACTTTGGGGACTTTAATGGAATTTTGATTGGTTGGTTAATTAAGTTGAGTTTCCATACGTTTCATCCACTAATTGTAATTCAAATAAGGGGTAATTTTGTGTATCATCATTGGGGTTGTACAAAATTTCTTTGGTAAAAAGTTTATATTATACAAAATAAAATACTATCCATTTACCTGGTTTGTTACGTTCAGGGAAAAAAAAATTTTTGGAAGTATTTCTTGATCTTTTGGAAACTGTGATAGTTTAGAAGGTAGGGGGCAAAAAGGGGCATTTTTGTTTACCAGGGGGGGGGGCAAAACGGGGCATTTTTCAACATTTAGGGAGGGGCGTTTTGGTCGCTAGGGGGTGGAGGGCGATTGCCTTAAATGCCCCCTTCGGTTCGCACGCCACTGGATTTTACTATTTATATCAAATAAGATTTTTAAAAATATTTTATTAAAGCCTATATTTCCTTGGCAAGCCTAGCTATAGTGTCATTATATAGATTTAAAGGAATGTGTAACAGTTAGGAAAGCTTAACCCTTGGCTAGCCTCAGAAGTTTATAGGATATTACCTTTTCTTTAATTCATTTAAATTAACTTTATTCACACAACAGCCCATTCAATTGAATAAAAATCTGTGAAAAATAGTCCTCATTCCACAAATGAAATGTTTGTGCACAAGAAATGGGTCTTATAACTTTTGCACGATTGAGTAGACTTACTTACAATATATGTACTTTATTATTAGTATTATACATATTTAGTTATCCGTACAACTGTTTCTGCTTTTCAGTAAAGCTCCCTTTTGATTCTGTAAAACTTTAATTGAAAAAGCATCTTAATAAATGATAAATATATATACAACCCCAATGAAGATAAGCAAAATTATCTGTTCTGGGGATTGTAATAATTAATTAAAAGTTTAAAAAGTGATGAAGAGGGGGTGGTTAAAAACTTTAAACATTTCAGGAACAAGAATCTACAACTAAAAAATCAAGTTATACCTCTTTTAAGTCAATCATATTTGGCAAATGGTTCTTGGCAGACAAAATAAACAAAGACAGCGAAGGCATGATTGTTGACAAATCAGGAGGTCTAGCCACAAACACAGACACACATTATTGAAGAATAATTGTACAAATATATTTACACTTTTATGTAAACAAGAATGACAACATTCATAAAAGCGAAGCTCAGCAAATTAGAAGGACAAATAAAGAATCAGTGTCTGCACTTTCAATACAGGATTTTTCATACCTACGTACTAAAGTTCTTAGACAAAGTTAAGAGATGCTTTGCAGATTACAATATAATTATAATAGAACACTTCTTACATGCATAAATTAACTATCATACGGTTGCTTTATAATTAGTACATACAGACAAATGTCGTAAAATATTTGTGTTTTTTTTGAATAAATGACTATGTTTGTGTAGTCAGTTGAAAAATGATGGGGTCTGTTTAGGGATCTTAAGAGATAAGACAATGGCGGTATATTGATATACATCCTCAATTATGATAAACTAAATGACCCCTTATTTAGATTTAAATTATTAACTGAAAAGCTTGGACACTATAAGTTTTGAACCAGCAAATAAAAAAAATCAAATAAAAGTACCAAAAGTTTTTGAGCCAACAAATATGATAACATGGTTATAAAACTTTGGTTGTCAGAGTAATATTCAATCCAATGTTCCCTCCCTCCCTGGATCTGTGAGATGAATGGACCCAGACCAAATCTAAATCTGTGGGCACAAGAAATTTATGTAATTGCTCGTTTAGACAAAACAAAAATGGCTGCACCACTAGCCTCTAAACAAGTTGACTTTTGTGAAGATCTCTGAAATGGAAAGAATTTTAAAGGGGTGTAAACGTGTTAAGAGAGAATTCTTAATTTTATTAATAGTTATTTATCGCATTGATTATAAACATCTATCAAAAAATAGGATTAAAAACAGCTTTGTTAGCCTCAATCGGTTTCAAAGCCATAATGGAATGAATATTACGAAGTACGAGGACCTCTTTGATTTAAATAGTCATCTAAACACCATAATCTTAAAATGGGTAATCATATTAAGTGTATATTTTATTAAGATCTTATAGATTGTGTTTTATATAATTTTGAATATTGAATGCCTAGCAAAAAATAAATAAAATTTATATACATTAAAAAAATATTAATATCAGTATGAAACAAGAATTTGCTTATTTTTTTACAACCCTTATTGCCAGCCCTAAATTGGAGCAAATATTGATATAAATAGCACAAATGGCCCCCGCGCACTAATGGGCGCTAGCTACCAATAACTTGCAGAAAAAAAGTTCCTAAAAAGTTTAATATTGTTTTAACACCACGATTTTGGCTTTAATTATGTAAATATTAAGGTGTGATTATCATTTACACAGTGACGTAAGAACTAGCATGAAACCACGCCTTGCAATTTATGTGTATCTCCTTTGGTTAAAGCAGGGATTAAGGGATGGGACAATGAATTATATACAATAATCTCAAAATCTTATATACGCGATTCTGCCTGGTTAGATTATAAATTTGAAGTGAAACAATGGATAAGATTAATTATCTAACATTTCAACGAAAAACTCTAATGTTTTTTAATTATTTAAAACACAACACTATAACCTAATTTATCTCTCCTTTTTCCCTGAGAAAGGGATTAGGTAAAAGAGGAGAAGGTGGAGTTTATTTTAAGATGCTACAGTAATAACAATTTTTAGATTATTTTTGGGGTAATTTCAGGAATATTGGGATACAAACTTTATTTTGAAGAAAAACAACGAATGTCTATAATTAAAGATATATAAAGTAGTAAGTTTCTTTTTGTCTGTTACTTAAAATACCTAATGAATCGATTTAATTATTCATTTAAAGGAAGCTTCACATTGGAAGCTAGTAAAAGTGGCGGCACAGATTATGACGTCTAAAAAATTAACCAATGAGAGGCCACTATAAATTTTACTATTGGTCAATTACAGAGTATACTGGCCTCTCATTGGTTTTTTTTTTTTAACGTCATAATCTGTGCCGCCACTTTTACTAGCTTCTTCACATTGTTCCCGGGAGAGTTTCAGGCTATTCTAATTTTACATTTAGATCCTGGGATGGTTTAAGCGATTTTTCCCCTTACCTATCAATGGAATATGGAGCTCATAAGTTCTAGGGGCGCAAAAAAAGAAATTTTATACTAAGCCTCATAATATTTGATTGAACGATCCCTTTTGCCGGATTTAATTTTCACTTTTCATACCATGAGAGACGATATTAATGGCAGATGAGAAAATATTTTTGCCATTGCCAAAATTCGTTAGCCAAAATTTGCACAAGTTAGAGTAAATTTGCATGTTAAAGGAAATTAAGGCGTTGGTTTTGAGCAAAAAAATCATGTTTTATTTAAAGTAAAATAATGCGTTTTCTTTTTTCATATTTCTTATTTCAGAAAAAAAAATCAAAGAAGTAAGGTATTTGTTTGTGTGTGTGTGTCAAGTATGATCTATAAAACGGCTACAAAATTATGGATCCAATGGGTCAAATTATAAAATAATCTCAGGTTAGCCTAAAAGTTATGGTTTTTGGCTAGTAGAAGAAATTTTATTTGGATTGGTTCATATAAAGAAGAAAAAGAAATCATTTGTTTTTGTTGTATTCAGCTGTAGCCAACAAAGCCTTAAACCAACCCCCCCCCCCCAAAAAAAAAACAAAAAAAACTTTAAAATCATAATTGAAGTACAATAAATATATATTAAAGACATATTACAATATAAATTGTACTCCAATAAAAACGCAGGGATAACAACAGCCAAATAAACTTTAAGAAAAGCTCTGTTCAAACTTTTTAAAAAATCTCTTGTAAATTATGCAGCGGTTGCTTTTTGTCACATTTTAATCAGATCAGATAAAAAGGCAGTTATCACTATAATATCATACCATAAAAGTAAGAATTAAGCTAGTTAGTCATTGAATGTTATATCGCTCTAAAATCAAACTCTTGAAATCATCTAAGGACAATTAACAATATCAATTAAAATCAGTGGTTAATTAATGGCTAGGCAGCTGAGTGTCAGCCGCGACTAAGTTTTAAATGTAAACCCGATTGGATGTTTTAAAAATTCTTTAGAAAATTGGGATTGTCATATTTGGAATTTTAAAGTTGTATTAGGTTGATTTTCCTGAGACTTCAAGGCAACTGACGCGCGTCTGCCGAGCCCTGGTTGTTAAGCGTCGAATGGGGAACGTATTTGATTTGATTTTGAGGACGATTTTTAAATATATGATTTGATTTAATATGAATATTGCTTTCAATTATTGATCCGTAGGACAATCTCTGTAATCAAGTCTCTAAATGCAAGTATGTACATATTAATATCCTGTATCTGAATAATTTTATAATAGATATTTACTTTGTTGAGCTTTGGATGTTGTCATCCTTGTTTTACTAATGAACAAATATAAATAGGAAGAAAGAGAAATGCACTTCTAGACCACAATTAGAAAAATAATTTAAATTGATAAAATTAAAAATAATAACCTTTAATGATGATTTTACAATTTATTAAATCATAAGTGAAAGAAATATCTTAATCATATAATTACTTTCGGATATGATTATGAATTTGTAACAAATTAGACAAAGAAAATATTTTAGTAAGCAAAAAATACAAAATTTGTCCATAAAAATATATCAATACATCAAGGATGACAACATCTTTAAAGACGAAGATAAATTATTAGTAACTAATTATGGGTTAAGCAACCATTTTTGCAAGTAATTAGTAATCACCATCTCAATGAAATACTGTTAATAGTTATTCATCGCATTGTTTTATAGACAGGTATCCGCGGATATTACAATAAAAATTGTCTATAATACGATGCTATACTCAATTTTTCAGTATGTCTGAGAGCCGGTGCTAATCCAGTGGATATTAATCGGTTTCGAAGCTATACTGGAAAATTGATTCCAAAATGGGAGCTTAAAATAGACTGTTAAGACGATAATTTAAGAACCCCCTTGCTATATAAATCAGCATATGCATTGAAAGCAATTTTTCCCGTAGCATACGCTACGAACTGGCCCTTATTACAGAGAAGCTTTGCTTTCAGCGGAATGTTTATTTAACCACAAAATTATTTCTTAAAATATCTAGACCAAATAATTTCCTAATGTAAAAAATGTAACAATAACAATTATGACCATAAGTAGTACAGCAATAACAAGCTAAAATAATTGTAATAATTTATTTGGTGGTTTTTAGTTGAACATTTACCCCCCCCCCCCCTATTTTGATAAAATTAAAAAGGAGGGAGGGGAGGTGCGAATAGTTTTTAGTGTTATTATTTATTACTTTAGGTTAGGTTAGGTTATATTGAGTAGCGTCGAAGGATTAGTAAAACCGCAGGCATAAGTCCGGCAGGGATACAAACCTTACTCCCTTTAATTCAAAAAGATTAAAAATGAAGAAA
The DNA here is from genome assembly GCF_053477335.1 of Acartia tonsa. Classification (NCBI taxonomy): domain Eukaryota; kingdom Metazoa; phylum Arthropoda; class Copepoda; order Calanoida; family Acartiidae; genus Acartia; species Acartia tonsa. The sequence continues at coordinate 63,613,699 of NC_137260.1, read as the reverse complement.
GGGAGAATTTTCGTTTGTTAGTTTATGACTTTATGTCAGGTTAGGTTAAGTCATTTTAGGAAACGCATGGTTAGAACACCACAGGTAAAGGCCATACAGAGTTAGGGTCCTTTGCAGGGATTCAACATACATCCCCCCCCCCTAAATTTTCAATATATTTCAAAAGTAATAAGGATAGAGTTTTAGTGCATAATTGGCACTTTGAAAGAAAGCACCCTAACTAAAAGCTTTATAAAAAACTGTACAACAAATAATGCAATAACTGAAAATGCTTGCACCCAAAACAAAAGAAAAATTATCAATTATAAGGCAACTTATAGCAATCGATATATTATTACTTGGATGTTGCACTAGATTTTCATGTACTATTAAAATTTTCATATAAAGTGATTCTCACAGTTGGCTAAAATAACAATAAACCTCATCAATTTACCCTAACCCCTGCCTTCCTACTGAATGAACGAACGGACCAAAAAGTTCCATATAAGCATGTTGACGATAAATTTTCCACTGAATACATCCACGTTTTCTATATTCATTCAACTATTACCCTGTACAAAAAAATATACATTGTTTTATACTATAAAAATGTAGTTAGCATCTGATAAGTGTTAGGGAAAAAAAGAGTTGTAGATTGCTTTCAATAACTATTCTCTTACTCCTTGAGTTTTTTTTTCTTTCTAAACTATAAATCATTTCTGGGCTTAGTTGGTTTGGTCATTAATATGCCGTTAATGCAAGGGTTAAGGGAATAGGTAGAAAAAAAGTTATTTATCGAATTGTATTATGGACAGCTTTCCGCGGATATTAAAATAAAAAAAAATTATAAGATTTATTTTAAGAGGGTACCAACACCTTCCAGGAGAAATCGTCACTAGAAAAAAATTATCTCCTCTTCCCAGATTTTCTTTTGTTTTTTTTCATTTTCTTTTAAAAACTAAAATTAGAATTGGGAGAGGGTTAATAAAAAAAATAAGGGGTGGGGAGGGGGGGATTTTTATTCCTATGCCTAACCCGTGCGAATACTTTAGCATGGCAGGGCTACCCAAAACAGCCACATCCTTATTTGTAATTTTATTTCAATTTAAGGTAGGGTCTCGGTGATCAACAGGGCACCTTGAGGGAAAACATAGTTACCATCAAGCAAACGGGTAAACTCTCCAGATTGTACAAGAGCTTTTCTTTAAAAAAATATTAATTTATACATTCCTACATTAAAACCAACCCAGGGGCCAAATAAAATGCGTATTATTGCGTATGATGGGTGTGTTTGCGTCGTCTTGAAGATCAGACAGCTACTCTACTCTATAAGCCATGGTGTAAGTTTTCTTAAAAATCAAAAGATTATTTTTTTTAAAGAATATTTTGGTTTCAAAAGAGAAGAAAAAGTAAAGTTTTTTTTTGTTTTGTGGGTAGGGGGAGGTACCCAACCCAAAGAATTGTTAAAACTTTTTAAGCCACAATTAACTATGAACCATATTGGTAAAACGGTTGGCAAGATCATACGCTGCAGACAAACATTCTGTTACTTTTATACAAAGAATTTGAGAAAACTTTTTATTGAGAAAGGTTTCGTGATTTTAATGAAATAAAATTAATATAGGTATGATTAGATTTAAGTTTTAGGAACAAAATTTCAATTTAATCCTCATTTTTTATAAAAAGAATCAAAGCATAAAAAATAGTCATCTTTTTTTGTACATCAAACCAGGGAGGAAGGGTAAATTGAAACTAGTATCCACAGTCTAATTCTTTGGCTCATAAAGTTTGGATACTATATTCAACCTCAGTTCAAATGAAGTTGAGGTTAACAGAGCTAGATCTTTAAATGTGTAGCCGTAGCCGTAGCCATGGTGGCCGTGGCCGTAGTCGTAGCCGTAGTTGTAACCGTTGCCACTGCCAGTGCTGCCAATAAAGCAGGGAAATTAAATGTTTGAAGTGTTTACGTACTATTATTTTTTTTTTAAGTGGTTGTGATTTAAAGATCGCATATAGCCGTGGCCACGCGTAGCCAATTTGATTTAAAGATCGCTATTAGTTTAATGGCTGTAACTCTGGCAGCGGCAACGGCTAAACATTTAAAGATCCAGCTCAGGTCCCCAATTTAAACTCTTAAATGCCTAATTAATTATAGGGGGATGAAAGTTTAGATTTAGAGCAAGTGTTAGGAGAAAAGAAAATCGTCTTGGGTATAAGTAAGGTACGCAAAAGTAAAACTAATTAACTATTAAACAGTGAATAGGGGACATTGGACTTAAATTACACTAGTACCCAAAGAAGTGTAAAGATGATCTCTCATTGATTGGTTCAAATACTTTGAGTACTTTTGTTATATCTCGGTTGTAATTTTCTCCAGATGGGGTAATATTGGCATTGGGGATGTACATCAATTTTACGTCCATTATCGTATCCCTTATCCCTGGCTTTAGCAGACATATTTCAGAAGACTTAAAAATGAAGCAATCTTTAAAATTTTCCTATTCTTGCATATATGTAATAGGATGACTGTATGTCTATCTGTGTACTTGCTGAAGGATCTCGCTATCGCCTTGGCCGATTTAGCTCCCCCTTACAGTGAAGCTTCTCATAGGTACGGAGTCTGGAGTATAGTGTTGTTACGCTTTCTAAATTATAACTAACGGTTATAGAAATCATAATGCAAAGATTGAAATCGATAGGATAATTCTGACATGTCTATTTTAATAATTATATCGTACAAAAAAATGTAGTCAAATGAGAAAAAAAATCAGCATGTTTTAAATGGAGGTACGGACTTTCTAGTACCGATTATAGAGTTGCTACGCCATGCAATGTTTCAAATCGATAGGACAATTCCAACATTTCTATATTAACGAAAAGAGCTAATCGTTACAGACGTACGGACGGGCCGACCCTAATTATAGAAAAGCTTTGCTTTTGAAAAAAAAAACAGTTATGTTTCTGTTTAAAATACTTTTTAAAAATATAAATATACATTTTTAAAACTTATGTTATGAAACATAGGATTAACAATTAACAAAAGCTGCTGAATGTACAAATATTAAAATAATAAAAACAATCAACACATTTTTTAGCATTCATGGAAGGGTGCAAAATTCGACTCTCTGTCAAAGGGTGGGGGGAGGCAGGAATAAGGTATAACCAACAAGCGAATTAAATCTAAAATAATATTTGGGTGGCAAATGGATAGGTCGTCAATTTTACGATGTGTTGCCTCCTAACGAAAGCTAAAAAAACACGTAGAGGTTTCGTGATTTTATTCTGAATTAATTTCGTTATTGGTAGAAACTAGGGGGGAGGGAATGTTCACTCTCTCAAAAAAATTTTGGGCAACCCCTAAAATGTTTAGAATAGTTATTTCTCGCAGTTTTTTAAACAGCCTTCCGCGGATATAGAATGTACAGGGTGTTTTTTTTAATTGAACAAAAGTTTTGCTTAATATAACCCACTTGCCATTGACAGAAATTAATAATCTATATCTTAATAATTTCTTCATTGGGTTGGGGAGTTTTGTATACGAAAAAAATAATTGTCTAATTTCAACAAATTATGCCATAAAAACCGGTTTTTCCAAAGTACCTATTAAAATTCAAATTGCGCGGCTTGTGTTAATAGTAGAAAAATGTTATGCATATCGTTAGAATCGTCATAAACTATAATTTTTGGGTGTTTATGAACTATTCCTGTGCTAGGTATACACTGCAAATTTTAAAAGAAAAAAAGTTGACCCTCAAAATTTCACATTAAAGTGATACTTTTCTAATAGTTTATAGTCCACGCTTGGTTTTTTATTAAATGAATAAGTTAGGGTACAATGTTTGGCACTTTTGATATAAGTAAATGATAATAAAAAACCCATAGAATGCGATAATAACTTCAGAAAAATCGAAGAAAATAGTTTTAATACTTAATTAACGTTTTTAAGTTTTTCTTCAAAAAGTTTAGATAAGATGCCTTTAAAAGTCGTCTATGATTTTGTCAGGGATAAAAATGTAACTTTAAAATAAGAATTACAACATATTTTTTCAATTAGTACAAAGTAAAATTTTGAACATTTTATTGATCAGTATATTTTTTAAAATGTGAAGTAGAAACCTGAATATTTTATCATGAAAATTGTGTTATGATTTGATTGTCTGCTAGATTACAAGAAAAAAGATACTGACAGTACTTGTTGGTTCTTTAAAAATAATTAGGTAGATTACTTTCAGAACCCCTCTTTTTGCAACGTTATTTCAATAGAACAGAGCCGTAGTCTTAGTGTACTCAATATCTAGACAGCCAACCATTGTTTTAGAATTGTTCAATTTTTTTAACTTCTGATAAAAACAGAATTAATGGTATTTTTGTAAATATTATACCTCCAAAAAATGGCTATACTTCCCAATCATATGTTGTGTGATATTTAAGAGGAACTATTTTGATATAATGTCATTAAAATATTCGTTAAAAAAAGTGCTATCCTAGCTTATACTTTACATTTTAATGTGTATGATAATTCAAATAAAAGATAATGAAGATTTATATTATATTTAATTGTTATAATTATAAAGAAAAACCTGGAAACAGTAAAAAACTGACTTTATTTTATTGACGTAGGGAAAATTTTGTCAAATATTTGAATAAAAAAACACTATAAAACAAAATAAATTATTTTTAATATAGTCACAAAAAGGCTTAATGAGTTTAGGAAATATTTCATTCACTAATCATGTCATTTAAACTCTATTACACAGAATACATTGTAAAAAGATGTTCTTGTTTTAATTTTAAGTAATTTGAAATGCATTTTAATACCTTTTAATGATTTATTTTTTGAAACATCTTTTTATAAAATGTTATTGATTTTTGAAGTTATATGTTAAAATGTTTTTAAATTTTGTTAACATTTTGTTTTAAATGTAGAAAATTGGTAATTCTAAACATTCAAAAAATGATTTTATTAAATTTTCATCACTTAAATTGCATGTTTGATGAATTTTTCAACTGATAATTCAAGAAAAATCGTTTAAGTTTTATTATATTTTACTTTGAAATGTTAAAAAAATATAATTATTGTCAAAAATGTGGAAGTTATACTTTCCTCAAAAAAAGACCTAAAACATGCAAATTAACACGTGTAATGAGATTTTTTTTCTTTCAGGTTTAATTTTAAGTAATTATTGATATTTTTTGTAAAAAGGATTTTATATAAAAAGTTTTAAAACTCGAGTTATGTAGTGGTTCTAAAAAAGGTTGCGAATTTGTGCAATTTTCTTGCAAAAAAAATTTTCTAGGATTTTAAAAATAGCAAAGGGTGTTATTAGACGTACTTACAGATACAATTGCAAAGTCATTTTGGCCAAACACTAAAATAAAGTTTTGACATCAGAGGGTCCAACCGTGAGTCCACTAAGTCTTAAGCAGTAAGAATTAAAATCCATTAAGTCCCTTCTTACTGGATATTGGCAACTTTTTGCACACATTTCTGCAAACGGCAATTATTTTCTTTATCTAAAGTTTTGGTTAATAACATTTTCATAAAAGTTTTCAGTAATAATCATTTAAGATCCATTGTTAAGAAAAAATAACTGAAAAAGTGTTTTTCCATGCAAAATAAGCTTAAAATCTAATGATTTTAAAAATTTGCAATTTAATAGTAAAAAAGAATATTTTTTGCTTTTTGATAGCCTGAATATGTTTAATTTCGTTTTTTATATAATCTATTCTTTGAAAAGACATGCATATTCTTACAGATTTGAAAAAAATTCAAAAAAATAAAAAAATCAGAATTAATCAAAATTAATCTATAGCCTTTAAAAAATACTTTTGATATTTTTAACCTATATAATCAATAAAATTAATGAAAAATAAAATAGTTTTATAAAAAAAAACTTTTGGAAAGGGTTTAAGATAACTTCATAAAAGTAGCATTTAAGTAGGATATTTTTCTTGTCTATTTTAAAAATGCAATTTAAACATAGTTAACGAATATTTAATTAGCAAGAATAGTAATAAAATATTTCAATAACTACTTAAACCTTTTTGTGGCTATGTTATTTATTTAAACAGAAATTCTATTTGTCAGAATTATAAAAATAGTCAAGTATTTTCAAACAAGCTTGCAAAATAAACGTAATCTTATCAAACTTCCTTACAGTTTATAGAAGGTATTGTAGTAAAACATTAATTATCAAAATAAAATCTTAAAATTACAATGTTTAAAACACCTAAAAGTAAATTCTAAGCAAAATTAGATTTATTCTCTAGATTTAGAGAGTAGCTGCGCTTCTTAAAAAACATCTAGTATTGAAACCTATCAGCTGATCAAATTTCAATAGTCATAAATTGGTGGTTTACATCTATATCTAAACATATATATACCTTACAGATTTACTTTTAACCCATTAGTGCCGAGCGCCACTTTTATGGACCGATCGAGCTGAAATTTTCAGGGAAGCTTTGTTATGGTAAAAACGGTATTCCAATTTTTTTGTTTTGCTCTAGTGGCGTGCACAGGAAAGTTGCAATGAAAGCCAATTCGGCGCGAGTAAAGAAACCGTTCGGCATAGGTAACCGCTTTTGGCGTTTTTTGGTGCTTTCCCCCGGCATTCAAGCCCGGTTTAAAATGTAATTTTTGAACGTCCAAAGTGAGTTGTAGAGTAGCTAATACTACGATACAATCTGTAATTGAAAACTACATAACCTCATGTAATTGATAGAGCTACAAGTAAGGTACGAGTAAACATTTTAAAATATTTTCATTTTAGATTTCTCTTACTAGTAAAAACCGGATTAAAAATGGAAAATGGCAATGTATCTCAAGCACAAAATAGAAAGTTTAACTCTTTTTGAAGTACAAATTGAGTATTATAATAAACAGACACACACACCTTTCACTTACATAAAAAAATGATAACGTTTTTCCAAAACAGCAAAATAATTTAATAATTTATTTTTTCTTTAAAGATCTATTTTATATTAAAATACTGAAACTCTACAGGAGAAATATCACAGTTTATAAATTAAATTTGTAGTAATTAAATAATTAAACAAGGATGACAACATCCATAAGTAGCGAAGCACAAAAAATTGTGGATGGGAATACGTAGAAGTAGATTTAAAGTGTATTTATTAAAATCAAGAATAGATTTATTGGAGAAAATAAACACGAAACTTTGTTTTATTTTGTATGATGAAGACGGTTAAAGTAAATTACATACTAGATGCACATAACAATGGGGGAAAAAAATTTAAAACTGTTAATGCAAAAAAGTTTTAAAATTGGACCAAAAATACCAAAGATATGGGGAAATATGTCAAACATATAAAAATAGCCAAAAACCTGCTAAAAGGCAGTTTGGCCGCCATTGTTTCTTTTCTTAAAACACCAGAAATTTAATGTTAATATCTTTAACTGAAAATTTTTTGAAAATTGGACTATAAACACCAAAGATGTGGGTAAAAATGTGATAAATACAAAAATAGCCAAAAACCTGCAAAAAGGCAGTCTGACAGTCATTGTTGTTTTCTTCAAATGACAGGAAATTTAATTTTGATATCTTTAACTGAAAAAATTTCGAAAATCGGACCATAAACACCAAAGATATGGGGAAAAATGTGAAAAATATAAAAATAGCCAAAAACCTGCAAAAAGGCAGTCTGACCGTCATTGTTGTTTTCTTTAAATGACGGGAAATTTAATTTTGATATCGTTAACTGAAAAAATTTTGAAAATCGGACCATAAACACCAAAGATATGGGGAAATTTTGGAAAATATAAAAAATAGCCTAAAACCTGCTAAAAAGCAGTCCGACCGCCATTGATGTTTTATAGTTAATTGTGCTCCTTAATTATGGGAATGTTGTCAAAAAAATTTCAGCTCTCTATCTTTTATAGGAGCCGAGAAAATCACATTTCCCCCAATTCATTAATTACGGACGGACAGACGGACAGACGGACGGACAGACGGACAGACGGACAGACGGACGGACGGACATTGTGAATTATAGAGTAGCTTCGCTACTAAAAATGTCAATATAGTAATGTGATCTAATAACTAAATGTATATCATGCAATATTAAATAATAATTTTTGATAGTTTAAATGCTGATGACAAAATATAAGGTTTCTAAGGTCCAAATTTAAGTAGGAAAAAAAACTGTCACTTCTGAGGCAGCTAAATATTGGGCGTAAAGATGTAATTAATTAGCCTAGTATTTTTCTGCCTGAGAATATAGGATTAAAGGTATGAATAAAACTAATTTAAAGTTTCTGAGTGGAACAAACATAATTGTCGTATTTTCGGGAAAGTGAAAGTGGCAGCTGGGTGATTATTAGTTTACCTATAGCTTCTCGGAAACCGGCAATTCGTAACATACCTAACTACTTTAGGAATCACCATGTAAAGTTTAGAAACGATAGCACTATGTTCCAGCGAGTGACAAATAATCGTATTTTACATTTTGGAAAATACACTTTTAAACAATTGTTTAGTAATATACACAAGTTTTTGGAAATAAAGCCGAAAGAATTAGCTCTCTACTATGAAAAATAGGAATTTTATGTGTAATTATACCAGAGGTATGGAATTAAGTTCCTTTTTATCATTGTTAACCACTATTTTTAATTTCAACTAAACTACATTTCAAATCAGTGTGGACCCTTTATTTTTGAAGTTATTTTTAAGTATTATATATTTTTGGAATCAGGATGTAATAATTTATACGTTTAGCCTTTATAAGAAGTCAAATCTCCATTTTTTGTTGTAATTGTAGATGGTATTCTTAGCATACCCGATTTCTGTAAAATAGACAATTTTCTTCTAATGAAAATTTTACGTTTGGTTCCAGATCTCTTAAGCGCAAAAGAGCGCAAGCAAATCCTCTTACATGGTGATATTAGATGTATGTACAATATCAGAGAACTTTACCCTGTGTATGCGAATGTATGCGAAGTTTGTTTTTTTAAGCCCTAAAGATACTGGGTCTATCAAAAAATAACAATTTTTAAAGATAAAAAAGTAATTTATTTTCTACTTATTTTAAACACATATTCATTTAAACTAAAAGTAAAGAAAAGTTTTAAATAAAGATTATCCCTATATGTCTAGGCTCTTATCTAAACCATTTTACCTTTTTATTGGGGGGGGGGGGGGGAATGCCCAACTTATATCCACATCTGAACCCATTAAAGCCAGAAGTTTAAAAATTTTTAAGTTGTTTCCTAGTTCAAATATATATTCTTATTTAATTCTTTAGCATTATTTACTCCCTTCACCCTTTTATTAAGCAACCTTTTTCCAAAGGTGATTTCATACAAAAAAAGACAAGTAGAATTTGAATTGTTTAAGATAGAAAATGCTTCCTTTCAAGTAAATTGAAAATAAAATGAAAGTCTTACATATCAAAGATTTATAGGGATTAGACAATGGCCGAAAAATTAATGTACATTCCCAATGCTAATGCACAAAATTGCCCCTTCTATAAATTAGTGATTAAAATGTTTGGACACTCAACTAATAAACCAACCAATCAAAATTCAATAAAAGTCCAGCAAATTGTTATGCCTACAAATAAGAAAACGCTATTTGGTGAACTTGGGGACTATTATAATAAACAGCCCATTGTCCCCTCCTTCCCTACATATACACACAGAAAATAGATAAGAAATAGGCTCATCTGTATGTTAACTTTAGATTAGAAATCTCAAAATATAAATTTCGGCGGCGGCGGTCGGTGGAAAAACGGCGGCAGATTTTCATATGATTTCAGTAGGTCATACATACTTGTTAGAAAAGCTTATGTTTAAAATTTGAAGTCTATAGGTCAAAAATTGCAATCTCAAGAGCTGTTAAAAGATTTCTGAGGGATCAGGACCTGCAGGATCATACCTGGACCCTGAAATTGACTTAAACACCTAAATTTGATATTGTTATGTACTGGTATAGGATATTTTAGTATTTGGTAACTTAAAATGCTTAGTTTAAGGCAAACAAAATACTTTTGCTCTTTACCTGTATGACCCTGCCAGGTTTGCTGGCATCCTGTGCCAGCCAGGATGGAGATATTTAAAATTTCGCCTTTATATTGAAAGATATATGGATACTTATTGCTATTTAAATAAAATTTCATCAAAATTTTAAAATATACACTCTCTATGATTTTTTGTCATTTTTTGGTTTTTCTGGAACACGGTGGATAGGACATGTCTAACCTGTTTAAATTAACAAAAAGAGCCAACTGACTGTGACGGACGGACCGACCAACCTCAATTATAGATAAGCTTCGCTTTAAAAAAAACTAATTACAGAAACAGATACAAGTTAGAAAATCTAGCATGCGTAGAATCTCTAAAAAAATTTTGAGATGACCCCGATTGTAAATCAATTACACTGGTTTTTATAACTTGAGCGTATCCCTTTAGTGAAGCTGGGTTCTTGTATTCTTTGGTCTAAAATTTATTTAAACAAAAAACCAGAAAGATCCGGAAAGTATTTTTTCAAAAGCAAAGCTTTTCTGTAATTAGGGTTGGTCCGTACGTCCGTGACCGACAGATAGCTTATTTCGTTAATTTAGGCATTTTAGAATTATCATATTGATTTTAAACTTTGCATGGGGATTCCTATAGTAGTTAGGTACAATTTAGAAAGCGTAGCAACTCTATAATCATTACCAGAATGTCCATACGTCCATTTTAAACATGTAGATTTTTTTACTATTTTAACAACAAATTTGTATGTGAACTAATCATCCGATTGATCTGATTTTTGGTATATTGATTCCTGGGACAACAAAGTATAATGTTATACTCTATAATAAAGTCCTATGTAAGTATGTTCATAAACATTATCCTTTATCAAGCAGCTTTTTGCTTCGACTCTTATACATTTATATTCTGATTATTCAGTTGTGACACTATACAAATTGTTAATGTCCGTTTGTCCTACCGTTTCAGTGCTTCGCCTTTAAAGATGTTGTCATCCTTGTTTTATTATAGCAAGTGCACAGTAAATATAAACGCTGACGTACACGTAAACAAAACAACCAAAATATTTAAATAAAATATATTTATTAACAATGGTAATATTTTTTTTTCTTTTTGCCAATTACAAGAACAAATTCAAGCAAAGAAATCAATATGATGATGTAATAAATAACATTACTTTTATGATTATGTCTGATATAAATATATGATACATTTTATGTGTATTATTAATGTGAATTTTAAATTTTGTAATTTTTAACAAATAGTCTAATTTTTATAACCTTAAGAATTTTTAATGATGCAAAATTGATCATTACAAAGTCAAATAATCATAAAACAGATTTTTATCAGAACAAAACAATAGTAAATCAAACATTTTTACTTTTTACTTAAAAAGCAACCTTTTGATTATAATTTTCACTTAGTTGCATTTCATTACTTGTCACTAGAATTGTTTTGTTACATTATGGAAACACTTTTGGGTTTTAACAGTATAACTTGTAAACCCTTTAAAATATGTGTGTGTGTGTTTGTGCGTGTGTGTATGTGGTTGTGCGTATATGTAGGGAGGTGGGTGGGGAGAGGTAGAAGCTGCAAGTTGTCTGGTGAAAAAAGAAAGCACTTTCACGGCAGTCACTCAGTTTCATTACAGCTTTTTAAAATTTTACTGAAATTAAACAACAAAAACAAAGTGATAATTTTAGTTAATAATTTAAGGTTTTTGTCTGTTGCTTAAGATTTTGATAACTGATCATAGAGTTTCTGTGTAGTATAAGGCTATTTAATTATATTAATTTGAGTCTTAAAATGGCTTAATGGTTATTTTTAGTAGCGAAGCTACTGTATAATTTCAAATGTCCCGTCCGTTATACATAAAAAAGTGAAACACAATTTTATTGGCTCCTATTAAAGATAGAAAGCTGAAATTTCTTGTCAATATTCCCAACATTATTGATCATAATGACCTATGAAACATCCATAGCGGTTGGACTAATTTGTAGCAGGTTTTTGGCTATTTTATATTTTTCCATTAATTAGGGAAAACATTAGTTTCTTGGTTCCTTTTTTAAGATAGAAGGCTAAAACTTATCATCGATATTCACATCATTACAGAGAATAAATAAATAACATCCAAATATGAGAGAGGTTTTGCGATCTTCAAAAATTTCATATGAATATCAACCAACATATGCTTTTTAAATCTCCTTGTCTGTGTTCTTATCCATTATATATTTGTGCTTCTTTATTAATGGGTGTTGCCATCCTTGTTTTTTCGCTTCTCCTCATTCTTGAAATAAAGACCACTTAGATACTAGGGGCACAGCTGCTTGTACACAATATTATAAAAGGTTGTTGATATCTTTTAACAGCGAAGCTATTATGTAAATAATTTGCATCTGTCAGTCTGTACGAAATGGTATAGGGAAAATGTAAATATCTCGTTTGTTATAAAAGATATATGAATGATTTCTAGAGTAATCTATAATACAAAGTAGAACGATGTCTGTCTGCTTGTGTGTTTGTCTGTTTGTAGCGAAGGATCTCGCTAACCGCTGAACCGATCGGGTTCTCCTTTACAGGGTAGCTTCTCATAGTTCCCGGGAAGGTTTATAACTATTTTCTTGGGGGGTGGGACACCCCTAACCCCCCCCCCAAAAAAAAAAAAAATTTCCTTTTTTATTTTAAATCTAAAATACGAAAAATTGGTTTGATCAAACCTCTTGGGGCAAAGCCCCTAGAGGCTAGGGGCGAAGCCGCTAGTCCTTATAATAAAGTAAAAGGATGTTTATCTGTTTTTGTGTCTGTTTGTACCGAAGGATCTCGCTAACCGCTGAACCGATCGGGTTCTCCTTAACAAGGTATCTTCTCATAGGTCCTGGGAAGGTTTATAACTATTTTGGGGGAGGGTACCACCACCCTCCCAATGGAAATCGCCCCTAGAAAAAAATGCCCCCCCCCAAAAAAAATTTTAAAAAATTTAAATTTTTTTTACTAAAATTTAAAATGGTGGGGTGGCACCACCGCCCCACACCCCAAAAAAAATTCCCCTCACCTAAAAATTTTTATATTTACTTTTTCTTTTAAAATCTAAAATAAGAAATTGGGTGATCAAATTCGACTCCCACCCCCTCATCAAGTGCTCCTAGAGGCCTCTAGGTGGGTAGCTGCTGGTCATTACATATACCAATAAGCATCAAGTATAAAATTTATTCTAACTTTTCAGATGATGAAAATGTCCTCAACAAACCAAAATGGGAAGCTATGTATAGCAACAGCAATAAAAATTTCTTATGAAATTTCAGATACTGTGGTAAATAATCATTAAAAATAGTTTTATTGGGTCACTTTATTTTTTATTTAGAGGGGGTAAAATATTTTGAAGTGTGGGGTAATTTGTGCTTAGGGGGGGGGGGGTGTAAAATGGCGTGCAAAGGGCGCTGCAAATTTTTAAAATTAATTACCTACCCTGAAATCTGTTAGCAGGGGTAAATTTTTTTAATAATGTAATAAGGTACCTACATAATACCACCCCCATCCCCTTGGACGTCCTTGGATGGTTCATCATTAAAAATTTTTTTTCTCGTTTTTTAGTAATTGTATCATGGAGATAACATCCATAAGAAACAAAGCACAGAATCATAAAATATTTATCAAAGTATTTTTTGATTTTAAAGTTTATTTATTCTTGGTTTAGCCTGGTGGTATTGCAAAAGCCTTGAAGATATCTGTGGAAGATGACAATGGAAATGATATCAGACAATATCTGGACAAGGTATTCTACTAAATTTCAGAATTACAACTAAGACTAATAGATATTTTTTTACTTAAAAAAAAATTTCTTCCCTATGCAAAGAGCATTTAATATTAGATCTTGTGGTTATTGGTCTTATGTACGTCTTCTTAAATTCCCCATTTTTAATAGCAAAGCCACTCTTGGCTGTTTTTTAAGATAAAATGCTGAAACTTCTTAACTTTACTTTCACATATTTAATCATTTCTTTGGTGTTTTTGGTCTGATTTTAAAAGTTTTTGTTGATATTACCCCATTGTTCTTAGCATCCAGAAAGTAATATACTGTAACAGACATTTTGTCAGTTTACAGCATGACTCTCAAAAAAGTATTTTTTAGCATTTGCAGCCCATATTTCTCAATAAAAAAATATCAAAAGATGCATATGTACTTTAGGTTGGGTCGATTTTGGACATTTTTGTCTGAGACCAAAGCGGGGATCTGCAAATGATTTATATGAGTATAATACACATCTGGATGATTTAAAATTTATCCTAAGTATCAAAACCGCTGATGACCAGACATTCCATTGTATAGCTATTTGTCAATGAGTATCAAAAATTCATTGAATCAGAACTATAGCTTCATGGTGCTCCTAGGAAAGGCCTTGAGGAGTAGAATCAGGAACTTTTGACCGTTCCAGAAAATCTCGTTCCTAGTCTGAGAAAATCTCAAAAAAATGATAAATTCACAAAGTGAAAAAGTCTTTGATACTTCCCAGCTATTTATTGAAATATATTTCGGTGGACATTGCACCCTCATCAGTCTAAATGACATAAATCATATTAATTTAATTTACATATTAAAAGATAGGTAAAAATAAAGAAATTTGTAGAACTATAAAGGCAGAAAATGTTGCTAAAAAAAGAAGAAAATAATATGATCAACCTTGAGTTTAGTTCGATGTTAAAAGTAAACTGGAAGGGATTTTTTTTAGCAAGAGACAATATCAGCAGGGGGGGGGGTGTTTAAAATACATTGATATACATAAATTTTAATATTTAACATTTTTATATGAAAAAAACTATTTTCTTTTTTTATTAAATTATCATTCAAAATTAAAGCTTACTTTTATACATGAAGTATTTAGAATTAGGTTATGCTGCATAGATACTGTAGAATAAAATTAGTATTTAGAAGTCAAGCTTTTATACATTTTAGGTTATTTTGAAAAAAACTTTTTTATATATGGGAGTAAGCTATCATTTACTATATCTATTATAGTACTCCAAAGATTTTTAAAGAAGTAAATGTTTATACATAATTATGATAATAAAAATTTTTCTTATAAGTTTAGGTCTTGTAAAATAAAAAAAAAATTTAATTGCTATTAGCTATCATTTACTATATCCATTATATTGACAAAAGATTTGTGTTTAAGAGTTAAACTGTTTAACTTTACAAATTGGACAATTCTCAATAAACCTTTAAAAATGATGTTTTTTTTAGTAATTTCTAAGGCTAGGAACGACATATTTCTAGACCGACAAAAGTTCCTGATTCTACTCCTCAAGGCCTTTCCTGGGAGCACTATGACTGACTTATAGTCGGAAATTCATTATATAACTGGGGAAATGCACAAAAATAGCCCTCAAGCACTAATATGAAGTAAGATAATAAGTTGAAGGACTTGAATGTCGTCTTTGCATATTTTTTATTAATGAAATACATTTTTAAGTGGTCGCATTCTAAATATAAATTTTTTAAATTCTTTTTCGGTCAGAAATTTTATTTAAGTTAGTTTTATCTGTTACATATCCCCTCTTTGTCTAATTCCGATATAAACCCGCCCTAATGTACTTGTTCTCTACAAATTTTCACATCAAAGGATATCAAAATATTTTTTTTACATCAATTAACAGCCGACATTTTTAAAGCCAAAGTTTGGAAAAAGTGCTTCAGAAACTGTATATTGCTAAATATTTCTTAGTTTTTTATTAGTATTTACTTTTTTTCAACCAGTTAAAAAACAAATAAGAAAAAAGATCAAGTTTACAATTGATACATTTTTTATTGCATTAAAAATGTTAGTTTTAAATCTAAAAAATTACATTTCAAAATTTCATCAAATGCATTTTTCTCATAACCATTTACCCTCAAATCTTATAATATTGTGGTATGCGGCAGCTCTGGACCATGCAGAAACCAAGACATTATAGTGATGCTACGCACCTAGCTAAATCCTGTTATTCTACAATTATCAAGCCACCTGAAAATATGTCAGATAACGGTACTGGTTTCATCCCTCAGTTGTCCTGCAAATGGAGGGAGGGGGTGTTACCCCTCCCTCTCCCATCTTAAGCACCGGAACCTTCCCCTTCAACCACCAAGTTATCAGCACCACCTCAACCCTGAGGATAAAGGATCTAAACCTGCCCTCACCTGATAGGATCACCCCCACACAGACTGTTGTTGTCACAAGTAATCATCAAACCTTCCCTCCTTAGTACCCAGACCTACCACTCAACCCCTCTATGCTTATCTACCTATTGTGCTGCTCCATGGGCTATCCTGCCTGCCCCAGACAGGGATAGCCATCTACCTAACCATTGCAATTACCTATGTTTTACTGTATGATTTATCTTTAACTATCTTTATTCCTAATCCATATGTATTTATATTATGGTTAACTGTATTCTTAATTCCCCCCCACCCTTTCCAGGGATGGGGACTCATGATTGCCCAAACTGACTATTGTATATGTATTACAATGCTTTTATGTTATGATTATTTATTCCTATCCATTGTAGTTAATGTTTGTTGTATATATCTTCAGTATCCTTTGCACCTTCAATAAAGTGACAACTGAAATAGATGTTGATTCTTGTCTAGTGAATGCTAGAGAAGCATAGCTTCTCTATAGTAAGGTGTCCACGTCTGTTCACACTGCCGTAGTCTTTATTCGAACTCTGGTGTCTGCCATTTACCCTAGGCGGATACCACAACTTTGGTGACAGCTGTGTGAGATTACGGCGAACCACAAGTGTAGAGCAGACGCGTATCTGAGGCTAAGGTACTCCCAGCAGTGAATCTGGCAAAACTGACGCAAGCAACCTGAATTACCCACCCTGGACAGCAAAGTTTAACTCTGCATCCGGCAGTTGTGGAAGCGAGACAGCGAAATTTGACGAATAACCGCGAGCAGCGCTGATATCTAACGGAGAATTGAGCGCCAAAAGGGCTGAAACAGGCCTGCGGACCGGCTGAAACAAGCCAAATAAGTGTAAACGGCTGGAAATAGGCCAATTTTACTGCAAGAGATAGCAGGATCCGAACCAGTGGCGCTAGCAGGACGGGAAATTCCCTGCCGCCATCAGCTGGATTTGGATAAGCGGCGCTAGCAGGACGGGACATTCCCTGCCGCCGATAGGCTGAAACAAGCCACATAGCTGCAAGCGGCGCTAGCAGGACGGGACATTCCCTGCCGCCGATAGGCTGAAACACGCCACATAGCTGCAAGCTGCGAGCCAACATACGAGTGTAGTTCACCAGAACAGAGAAAAACTACGTCAACTCCAAGTATCCTGAGAAGCTACAACGCAGCCACCCATCTAGAAAAACAGATATTATGTTACATTGCAGGGATTACCACCCTGATGTGATGGCCAAACAATAGATTTATGAGCAAAGCTTGGCAAACAAATTGTTGTGTTGTGATAAATCTAAGAATAGACCAGGCTTGGATTATTGTGTATTGTGATAACAGCTAAAAATAGAACAGAGTTGGTAAACAAATCTGTTATGCAATTGTGATAAGGACAAAAATAGAATCTAGATGTAATATAATAAAGATCCTGATATACAATCAAAACATCTCAAGCCCACAGCACAATAACAATACACCCCTTATTCCAAGGGAAGGGGAGAAGCCCCTCTCCATTGAAGGCAAATACAATCAGGGTGATATAATAGATAAATCTAGGATTAAGAAGAAAAGGCAATATTACACCAGCCCACAGTTACCCCCCTCCCTCACAGGGGGAACGGACGGAGTTACCCCCGTCCCCTTACGCGCTTCCCCCTTCCTACCCACACTA
Source organism: Acartia tonsa (assembly GCF_053477335.1). Taxonomy (NCBI): domain Eukaryota; kingdom Metazoa; phylum Arthropoda; class Copepoda; order Calanoida; family Acartiidae; genus Acartia; species Acartia tonsa. Next base: position 63,595,905 of record NC_137260.1, on the reverse strand, counting down.
GACTAAGTCCGTCTGTAGTGTGGGGCTAGCGATCGGACACACAGAGCGCCATTCACGGGTAGCGCAACAGAGTGCGGAAAATATCATAAATCCAACGGACGAAGCTGACCAATGAGAGAGCGAGTTGAGGGGTGAGAGCGCGTTTTCCCCGTGTGCGCGGATTTGACGGTGCGGACGCGCGTTGCAAGGACAGGAGATTTCACGCACACACACACACACACACACCCACACAGGAGAGGGGCCATTCTATAAGCATACATCAGAGATATTTTTTTAGGAGAAAAACTTGCAAGCTCCTCCCTCCCTGTCTACAGTGTGATAAGGAAAACTAAACCAGTTCCTTAAACCCGCTCAGACCCTCAACATCTTCCTAGCCTGCCAACCCTACTTCAAAGCTGAATGGTTAGTGAAGCAAATATATGTATATATAAATACCCAAGTGATAAATAAGGTTGTTTTTTTTGTACCAGGGGTACAAGTAAGTGAATACTAACCTCACCAAACAACACTGGAAACTGATATGGTAACTGAACGAAAGTACGCCCACCCTGTGGACATAGCCTGACTTGCTGCCCCACACTGGGCAGTGGTGGTGTGTACCTGGACCATCGACCTTCATAGTTGTGAACTATATACAGAGGAAGCGTGATTTTTTTTGGAGCAAGGAGGAAAAGCTAGCTAGCTCTGGGGATATTCCTATACACGTATATATATATATATGGGCATGTAGCCATGTATATATATAGATAGCCTACCTATCCATATATCTACTAGTGGATACGCTCCTAGAGACATCTGGGGATACCTAACATATTCCCTGTTACCTTTAAGCTAAGATCCGCTGGTTACCACAGAAATCAAGAGCTATACTGGAAAGGAGAACAACTCAGGCTCAACAGTTAAACAAGACGCTGGCACAAACAGACCAACCCCCTGCTACTTATCATGGGGGCGCGCCAGCCACAGAAACTCTTGAGTCAGGAGGACCGAGCCTACGGCTACCTGGACTACCACCCTAATTACACAGCTATAGTATTTATACTAGGGGTGAGCCGGCTCGAACCTCCTTGCGGTGCGGCTACTCTACTCTGCTCCTATATCTACAAGATACTGCTTCTGTTATTACTTTGGCCTAGTGTGTTGAGTACAGTGAACATCAAACACATGCCAGGTCACAGACCCCTGGTCCCTGAGATGCCCTTGTCTGGAAGGATGACTGAATGTCCGCTGCACAGCTCCTGTTCAGTTGGTGCTCAACGTACGAGAAATAGCAATACTGGACTGGGGATTGCTGAACCTGTAGGTGTCCTCCTGGGGGTGTTGAACGATGCAACTGAGCCTAATGAGAAGGTGACAAGCTTCAGAAACTTAGTGGCCAGCCCCAAGATGGACACTATTACCAGAACTGAGATTCCAAAGGGGCCCAGCCCTAGGGCCAGTACCACCTGTTTCTGGGGTGGAAAGGTCCTCCCTGGCACTGGCCTCCCCAATCTGGAGGATGGGGAGCTGTCCCAGGGGAATAGGCCCTTCACCCAGATGCCCGACGCGTACCTGGGGGTGGGGGAGCCGCCACCCAAGCCTCCCTGGGAGCCCCCAGGCATGGAACGACTGGGGACCGGCCTAAGGATGGGGACTGGTGACCTGCCGCAGTGGAAGACTTTACCCAGCACGGAGGGAGCAGGGTTGACCCGCAGCAGTGAGGCTGTCCCCCCACACTCCAAGACCAGATGCCGCTACTTTGTTGAACCACTGCACATGTCCCAGCCAAGTTCCCCCATGCTGCTGAAGATGGAGGCCCACCAGGATGCAGAGCTCAAACTAGGGGAGTCAATAAGAAGGCCACCACCTGCCAAAACCAGAACCACCGCAGGGGCTCCCCACCAGCAGCTGACGGAGCCTGGCAGGGACGCAATACCAGCTGGCAACTCTGGCCCAACTCAGGTGGCTACCAACAGTCTGCTGACAGTCCGGAATACAGTCCAGGCTACCATCAGTATGGCATCTTCTGGGCCTTGCTGGTCCACCTGTGGGTACCTGTCCACCCACTGGCCACAGGTACCCCCCAGAGATCATAGCCCCCTTTCCGCCTGGCACCATCAACGGCCTTTGCTACCAACTACCTGGCATACCCAGAGGCAGGATCCCTCATGTGGAGAAGCACCTGCAGAAGCTAAGGCCGAGGCTGGCCTCGCCACCCAGGGGAGGAGAGCCGCTGTTGGATGGAAGGAACCTGTGTGTATGGGGAGGAGGCTGAATGTAACCAAGGAGCCACCACAAGCAGCCCAGCACCGCCTGACCCCTAGTAGGGGAGACCCTGTTTGTCAGCTGGTGCCCCAACTGGAGGAGGAGAGACCTGGCAGGTTGATACACCCTGGGGAAGCCGGCCTGATGGGACCCAGCTGGACGAAGGGGCGCTGCCGCTTCAACGGCCACACAGCCGCCAAGTGTAGAACCGGTTGGGACCAAGCAATGAAGAAACACCAGGCCGCCCAACAACCTGCATGCAACCAGTCTGCCACCCAGGTCCACCTGGAGGGAGATGCCCAGCCGTCACCCCAATTAGCTGCTGCCGCTGGGGCCGCGGCTACCCAGGAGTCTGTGTCTCAGATTGGGACCATAGTGGCCAGGATCAACGTGCTGGGAGGAGCGGCTGAACCCAACCGGGTTGGCCTGGACCTCAGCCTCAATCACAGGGGACCGGTGTCCGTAACCCCTGTCGCCCCCAGCAAGAGCCGAGGGGCGCTACCCAGCGAGTCTGAGTCGATGTATGGGACGCCAACCGGCGTCGCCACCTGGAAGGAACGAGAGGTGCTTCCCTGCACCACCAAGCTGATGTCTGGGGCGACAACCGTCGCCGCCACCTGTGAAGACTGGGGGGTGCTATCCAGCGCCCCACGCTGGTGCCTGGGGCGACAACCGTCGCCGCCACCGAGAGACCTGGACCCCTGTGAAGACTGGGGGGTGCTATCCAGCGCCCCCACACTGGTGCCTGGGGCGACAACCGTCGCCGCCACCGAGATACCTGGACCCCGGAATGAGCCCGCAGCCCCAGAGGAAGGGGTGACACCCGTCACCCCCAGCCAGCCAGAGCCCTCAGCCAGCAGGGAGAGTCCAGCTGTCCCTCACCCTCAACTGCATCCAGCTGTCTACCTCCCTCAACCAAGCCAAGGTAATTGTATTGCACTGGTGTACCAGGAAGTTTGGGCTGGGCCAAACTTGCCTGCGCCCCCTGCATCTGCCCCAGGAGCCAGGATATCAGCCATTACCAGCCAAACTGAAGAAGCTTTGACCGCTGCCTGGGGAGTAACACCACTAGATGTGCCAAGTGCCGAGCCTAACCATAGAAGTAGAGGATCCCCAACAATTATGTCTACCCAAGATGGAGACAATGTGCCTGGACCCCTTCAGGCTAGGGGAGGAAATCCGGAGCCTTGTGCCTCCAGTCTACCAGCAGCAGTGGCCGTGGATGGGCCCGTCTCCCAGCCAACTAGAGCGGAGCCACCCTTGCAGATCCAAGACAGCCTCCGGCATAAAGGAGGGACTGTTACCTTTCCCTACCCCGCAGGTCGGACTGCCATGCACCACCCTGCCAATGTCCAGAATGAGCCTGAAGGAGGCAACGCTCCTACAGTATGGCAACCACCACCTGCCCGCGTTGACAGAGACCCTGGAAGCCGAATGAACCTGACCAGCCCCGAGGGCGAAGAAACTGCGCCTGCATCCAGTAGCCAGCCTGCCAGCAGCAAGGTGACCAACACGATGGAGACCACCAGCCCAGTGGAGAAACCTGAAGAGGTGTATACCAGGCGGCTGTTGGTCCAAGCCCCCTCATGTGCTGTGCCACTCCTGGAGGTTGCCAGGGTGGCCTCAGAGGTACACATCCAACGGCCAGAATATCCAACAGGACCAGCTACTCCAGCAGATATAGCCGATTCCGTTAGACCTGGGGAGGGCTGGAGTCCACCACCATCCAGCAACTGGTATCCTGGCGGACCCATTCCACAAGGACAACAAACTGGAGGCCGCAACCACTGTCGGAAGTCTGGCGGTGCAGACAACCCCTCCAGCCTTCCGAGGGGAGAGTTGTGGTATGCGGCAGCTCTGGACCATGCAGAAACCAATACATTATAGTGATGCTACGCACCTAGCTAAATCCTGTTATTCTACAATTATCAAGCCACCTGAAAATATGTCAGATAACGGTACTGGTTTCATCCCTCAGTTGTCCTGCAAATGGAGGGAGGGGGTGTTACCCCTCCCTCTCCCATCTTAAGCACCGGAACCTTCCCCTTCAACCACCAAGTTATCAGCACCACCTCAACCCTGAGGATAAAGGATCTAAACCTGCCCTCACCTGATAGGATCACCCCCACACAGACTGTTGTTGTCACAAGTAATCATCAAACCTTCCCTCCTTAGTACCCAGACCTACCACTCAACCCCTCTATGCTTATCTACCTATTGTGCTGCTCCATGGGCTATCCTGCCTGCCCCAGACAGGGATAGCCATCTACCTAACCATTGCAATTACCTATGTTTTACTGTATGATTTATCTTTAACTATCTTTATTCCTAATCCATATGTATTTATATTATGGTTAACTGTATTCTTAATTCCCCCCCACCCTTTCCAGGGATGGGGACTCATGATTGCCCAAACTGACTATTGTATATGTATTACAATGCTTTTATGTTATGATTATTTATTCCTATCCATTGTAGTTAATGTTTGTTGTATATATCTTCAGTATCCTTTACACCTTCAATAAAGTGACAACTGAAATAGATGTTGATTCTTGTCTAGTGAATGCTAGAGAAGCATAGCTTCTCTATAGTAAGGTGTCCACGTCTGTTCACACTGCCGTAGTCTTTATTCGAACTCTGGTGTCTGCCATTTACCCTAGGCGGATACCACAATATCTCCTACCTACTCATTAATATGACCTTAAATAAACCCCTCCCCAATTTATACTTACGACCGGAAGGATTAGTGCAACATTGACCCAATAAATTCCCGCCCACTCATACAAATTATTTAAAAACATATAAAAATCATTTAAATTTTTAAAGGTTTAATAAAAGTTTGTAGCTGTAACTTTTTTGTAATTTAACTTATCTTAATAAAATAAAAAGTTTTGATTTCTGTTTATGTAAACTTTTAATCTGCTACTATCTTTTATAGGATTTCTTTCTTTAAGGGTGTATTTGCAATATACACTATTCTAAAAATGCCTTTTAGAACAAGTGAAAAAAGTGCTTTCAGCATGAAATAAATTTCTTGGAAACATCTTTATTTAAGTTATATAAAAAGTATTGAAATTATAAAGAAAATGCGGTAATTCACTTTAAAAAAACATTTTTCTTGAAAAGTTACTTTTTCTTTAGCCCCTTTTTTTTAAACTTTAGCTCTAAAAAGCTGTTAATTGATGTAAAAAAAATTTTTTTCATCTACTTATCTGGAAATCTATAGAGAACAAGGACATATACATTTTTAACAATTCATTGAGAAATATGGGCTGCAGATGCTAAAAAATACTTTTTTGAGAGTCAATTTGTAAATAAAAAAAGTATTAAAATACTTGAGAGAGGTTTTGTGATTTTTTCTCTAAAAATTTATTGCTGATTTAAACAAAAGCTGTTTAAATCTCCTTTTCCAATTTCTTATCCATGATTTGTTTTTTCTTTGTTGTCATCCTTGTTTGATTTTAGGTCATTTTTCAAATTTCATATAAAAGCGGATGTGTGGACAAAGAACATGAATGCTCTTCACCTCCCTTTGTATACAAGAATTTTGTTTATATGCCAGTAGAGAAGATTACTATTCATCTTAGTTGTATAAATAAGAGCAACGCCAAGGTAAATTTATTCTAATGAGAATAGTAGTAAAAGCACCCAAATAATCCTAGGTAGTGAAATATTCTATACAATTTGCTGAGACTTGTCATGAAATATGTGATTCACTGGGTATTTTTATATGTTTATATTACTTTTATGGCTAGCCTAGGTTTGAGCATAAAGTAATATTTAATCATAATGGATTTTTTGACTGACCCTTGGTGAAGTCCACAATTAAATTTTATGTGTATTTTACTAACAATTCTATTTTCAAACACAACTAATAGGGTTTTGAAAAAATACATTTGAAACATTAAACTTTTTTCAAAATCTTTTAAGACACTCTATCTCTTTTAGAGCATAAAGTGTCAGTGATGACTCTTTTGGGGCGTTTTAAGTAGATTTATTTCTAGTTAGATATTTTTGCCATTAAAAAAAAATATTTCAGATAGAGCTTGATTTATTATGTGGTGTAAAGGAGTCTGGAATAATTAAAGACAATACAGTTTACAGGTAAAAGTCTTTCACTGTAATGTTTTTATCTTTAAAAGAAACAGAATATCTCTCATATATTATTGTTTAGGTTTCGTCAATGGCTCAATGGAGGTGGAGAGTTGGTGCAAGTGGCAGAAACAGAGGAAATATCAGAGGCACCATTTGAAGTAGCAGAGGTATCAGACGAACTAAAAGAGGCAATCTGCCGAAGAAACAAACTGCTTGGCAAAGTTGAAAAGCTTAATAGTGAGATAAATGATGCAGATGATAACAACAAAATACTAAAGATAAATCTTGATAAGGCATCAGACGAACTAAAAGAGGCAAACTGCCGAATATACAAACTGCTTAGGAAAGTTGATAAGCTTGATGGAAAGCTAAATGATGCAGATGATAACAACAAAGTACTAAAGATAAATCTTGATGAGGCAAACTGCCGAATATACAAACTGCGTGGGAAAGTTGAAAAGCTTGATGGAAAGCTAAATGATGCAGACGATAACAACAAAGTACTAAAGATAAATCTTGATGAGGCAAACTGCCGAATATACAAACTGCTTGGGAAAGTTGAAAAGCTTGATGGAAAGCTAAATGATGCAGATGATAACAACAAAGTACTAAAGATAAATCTTGATGAGGCAAACTGCCGATTATACAAACTGCGTGGGAAAGTTGAAAAGCTTGATGGAAAGCTAAATGATGCAGATGATAACAACAAAGTACTAAAGATTAATCTTGATGAGGCAAACTGCCGAATATACAAACTGCTTAGGAAAGTTAAAAAGCTTGATGGAAACCTAAATGATGCAGATGATAACAACAAAGAACTAAAGATAAATCTTGATGAGGCAAACTGCCGAATAAACAAACTGCTTGAGAAAGTTCAAAATCTTGATACACTTCTAAATCATGCAGATGATAACAACAAAGTACTAAAGACAAATCTTGACAAAGTAAATGATATCAACAAAGTACTAAAGACTAATCTTGATAAAGCAAATGATAACAACAAAGTACTAAAGAAAAATTTTAGTAAAGCAAATCATTACAACAAAGAACTGAAGAAAAATCTTGATAAGGCAAATCAAGCCTTAAAAAGTGGCTTGCATCATGAGAGAAAAATAATATCTGGACTCAAAGATCAATTGAAAGCAGAAAAGTTGGACAAAGAAGAAAGTATAAATAGATTAAAAGATGAATCTTCAAAAGCCATAAATGAATTGAAAGAACAATTAAAGGAGAAGTCTGAACAAATGGAGGCTGAAAAGTTAAATAAGCACAATCTTACTAAAGATCTTGAAGATGAAAAGATTAGTTTAACAAAGGTAAATCAACAACTTTCAGATACTATAGAACAGATGAAAAAAGAAATGCAAGAAGAATCTGAGAAGTCTGCTAAAATCATTATAGATTTAAAAATCAAGAATATAGAAAATTTGAAGAACATGAAGGATGAACATACAATTGTCACAAAGAAATTACAAGATGATCATGAAAATTCCATTACAAAGTTAAACCTGGAACTTGCAGAGGTTAATAATCTTAGAGACAATAGTTTGGCTAAGATCAAAGATTTGAAGGAACAATTTACAAGTAAACTTGAAACAGAAAGTATTTTAAATGAAAATCTTGTTAAAGAACACAGGAATAAAATATCTATTCTTGAAGAAGAAGTTGCTGAAGGCCAAGCTATGAACCAATGTCTGGAACAAGTACTTAATGACAAAGAAGCAAAAATTGGTTACTTGCATAAGAAACTTAATGACTTTGAACAGGAAGTCAAAGAAACAGAAACTAACCTAAAAACCAAAATTGAAATAAAAAACAAACGCATTGAAGCATTGGAAAAATTGTTGACCTTTGCTGACAACAGAGTAGATAATCTTAACAATGAAATTGCAATAAAGAGAGAGTTTATCAAATCAAATATGAACACTATGATAGGAGAGGAAAGGGCTGGAGCCTTCCAAGTTATGCCTTCTACTAGGTTAGTCAATCAAAATGATTATATTGAAATGGAGGAGAAGCTTGCTGAATACCAGAATTCAAACCAAGCTCTGAAATGTCTTCTGGATGACAAAGATGACCAAATCCTGAACCTGGAAAAGAGAATTAAAAATCATATTGGCCAACATGATGAGGTAACTAATAAAATATTTTTTTGTTTAAATGAGATTTAATCTAGCCCAAAGAATTTTGTTTGTTTTGTTTTAATTATGTACTACTAATTATGATTAAAAGAAGGATTTAACCTATATCACCAATTTAAGTAAATTTGGTCTTGGTTTTGCAACTTTTTGCTTCAATAATATATTTAGCAGTAGTAAAATTACTCTTAAATCCTACATCCATTTGTATGATAAAGTCAGTTAACAAATTTAAGCTAAAAATCTGGGTTCTAATTTCAAGTGTAGAGTCTCATTTAAACCATGCCTTAGGCATCTTATGGCTAAAAAAAACTGGTTTTAATCTTATAATTGTACACTTTATTTCTGCGGAAAGCTGTTTATAATACGATTCGTGTAATAACTATTCTTGCTCTCTTTCATACTATTTTTCCCCTTATATTTCGCTATTTATGGATGTTGTCATACTTAGTTTGATTCTGACTGACTTTTTTTCTCTTTTTCTCGGATTAAATTTTTCAGTGTGTGAAAAAGCAGCCTCAGAATTTGAAAACCACCACACAAAAGAGGGCAATTGAAGATACGGAGATGGCTGGTCCTTCAAATGGCAATCATTCTCATGTGAAAAAGGCCAAATTGCCAAATGCAGAGGTAAATGAGGTTGTTAATAAGGTCCACTCATCGTTAGTACCATTTTTTAAAGAGCGCAAATAATTTCTACTAAACTAGTGGTTACGCCCCTAGAGGCCTCTGGTGGTACTTTAAATGTTTATTTTTTATTTGAAATAGCTAATTTGAGAAGAAAAATTGTCTATGTTGCGTTCAAGTCTCTGCGTAAATTTTTGTTGTTGATATTTTGTGATTTCTCTTTGGAGGATGTTGGTACCCTCCACCAAAATAGTTATAAACCTTCCCGGGACCTATGAGATGCTATCCTGTTAAGAAGAACTCGATCGGTTCAGCGGTTAGTGAGATCCTTCGGAACAGACAAACAAATAACATTCTGTTACTTTATTGTAAGGATTATTCAAAGCATAGACGTCCAAGGGGGGGGGGGGGTAATGGGGCGATAACCCCCCCCCAAACGATTTTGGGGGTGCCGTAGGCATCCCCAAAATTTTTTTCATTTTACCCCCCCCCCATTTAAAATTTACCCCCAACCATTTAGGAGGGGGTATTTACCCCCCCCAAACAATTTTGGGGGGGTAAATACCCCGCCCAAAATAAAAAATCTCTAATAAAAAAAAATTTTGTGCGCTTCGCGCACATTTTTAATACTATATATTTAATAAAATTTAAATTACCCCCCCCAAAAATTTTACCCCGGGGGTAAATTTTTGGGGGGGGGTAAACTAAATTTACCCCTGCCAACAAATTTCAGGGGGGGGTAATTACCCCCCCCCCCCCCCCCAAGCAAATTTTACCCCCGGGATAAAAATTTTTGGGGGGGGTAAAAAAAATTTGCGGCGCGCTTCGCGCGCCATTTTACCCCCCCCCCAAAAAAAAAAAATTACTTCCCCCTTCAATAATGTTTACCCCCCCCCCCAAATAAAAAGCTTGGACGCCCCTGATTCAAAGTTCTGTATAAAATTAACAAATTTCATTGCTTCATTTATTTTAAAATCAATAATTTTTGCATTTAACATTTAACAAAATTCTGTTTATAAATTCCTTTGCTGTTTTTATTTCTATTCAGCACATTTAGTATATATTACAAGTCAATATTAATGATTCATATTACCTGCGAAGGTGGCTCAACACGTAGTGCATCCGCTCATCGTCTAGGAGGTGAAAGGTTCGGATCTCGGCTCAACAACAGGTCATAACTAAAGACGATCAAAATTGTTCCTACTGCTGCCATGTCAGTTGCGCGACAATAATAGTAAGTGTATGGAGAATGCCTGGGCCAAAAACAGGCGAATCTCATTTCCTTGCACAGTTAGGACTTCTTAGACAAAGATCGTACAATCAAAGAGTTGGTTGTCTGATTTATTTTTAGACTTAGAACAAGGCCTGAACGGGGGAGGGGAGGGGGTTTATTCAACACTTTTCCTCAAATAGATAATTCAGGGTAATATGTGTGGGGGATGTGAGTGTGGGTTTTGAAAATACTCCTCTGCTAAATTGTAAAAAAAACCTGCCTTAGTCCTTTTCAATCCTTATTCTTACCCCACGTCTTAATTTTTTTTTTTTTAAAATCTTGTGTCTACAGGGAGCGAAAATCATGCGGGTTCCTATCCAAGTGGGGCTCTTCTAACCTTTACTTAACCTAACCTAATCTACAGAAAGCATCAAAAGACGTTTTTTTTTATCTAATTCATCTAATAAGTTTATTAATCTAGTAATTAGTAATTCCATACAAGAGATCTTAATGGCCAAAAGATAGAACTAATATTTGATTTTTTTTAGGTGGAAAATAGTGTTATGTGAATAGTTTATCATCATATCATACATGGATTTTATATGAAACAAGAAAGAAAAGTTATGATTATTAAAAGGGGAAAAAACAAAGTATGGTTTATAGAATAGAAGTCAAAAAAATACGGCACCCGTTCTTCCCTCCCTAGTTTTCATATCAAATATTTTATAAAATACAATTTTATATGTTTAATTACTAATTGAATCATTTTGAATTTACATAAAAGTAAACTATTACACAATAAAATAAAATTGATTATTCTAAGCATATAATCGTATGTATTTTTTTTTATTTGTCTGAATTTAGTGTTGTTTACTTTAAATTCTTGATATACATGTTATTTCTTTCCAAAGAATGTATTTTTATCAGCAAAGCTACTAAATTACTCAATAACTAGAGTTTGTTTGTTTTCTACCAATTGTAATTTTAAACCCTACACCATATTTTTTATTGTTACGCTACTTGTGGATAAAAATGTCCTTGATGGTTTTATATTTTAACTTTAAAATTGAAGTAATTTTAGGGAAGGAGCGGATATTGGACTAAAAATTGTACTGGTACCCAAATTTTTACAGGGCCATTTTCTTAAATGTGTTCGTTGGATCAAAACTTGAATACATTAATCAAATCTTAATTAGCTGGTTTCAGACTTACAGAGTCAAAACTTTTAAACCAATGATTTCAATCTACAAGATGGGTAATTCTGTTTATCACCTTTGGGTGAGTACATCAATTTATCCTACATCGTCTTATATTAAAGATAAATAAATCAATGTAATTAAATTGTTATGTAAAATAATCTTTAATTAATTAAACAATTGACAAGGGTGACAACATCCATAAAAGCGAAGCTCTAAAACGGTTGGACAAACGGACATTAACACCTGTATAGTGTCAGAACTGAATAATCAGAATATATATGAATAAGAAACAAAGCAAAATTGTAAGTAAATTTGTTGAAAAACTTCTTAATACAGGATAATGTTTATGGACATACTTACATTTTAGGACTTGATTATAGAGTTGCTTTGCTTATAATATTGTACTTTGTTGTCTCAGGAATCAGTATACCAAAAATCAGAACAATCGAATAATAAGATCACATAAAAATTTGTTGTTAAAAAAGTAAAAAGTCAACATTTTTAAAATGGACGTACGGACATTCTGGTAATGATTATAGAGTTTCTACACTTTCTAAATCGTACCTTACTACTACAGGAATCACCATGCAAAGTTTGAAATTGATAGGACAATTCCAACATGCCTAAATTAACAAAAAAGCTGTCTGTCTTGGACTGACGGACGGACCGACCCTAATTATAGACAAGCTTTGCTTTTAAAAATTTAAAGTAGATATTTTTTAGACAGAAAAACAAGAGATTGAACCAAAAATGATTTATTTTGTCAAGAATTTTGAAATATAATTAAATAAAAATGACAAAAGAAATTTAAGAATTACAAAATATATTTTTGTCCAGGCTAGAGGGTCATCATCTTCCTTCAACTTTGTTCTTATGCTGAAATAAAATAGATCTTTAACTTGTCACAAAATCATTTCCTTAAAGAGAGTTTACTGTTGCTATATATATATAATCATTTCAAATTAATAGAAAGAGTAGAGGAAATTCCATTGATATGCTTTAATTGCAAAATTAAAGACTTTTTGATTAAAAATGGCCAAAGGTTAAATGCAATTTAAAAAGGATTCATTACATGTCTATTGTCTGGTATTCATTTGCGTTATATCAATAAACTAACAAATATTTCTTACACAAATGGTTGATTTTCAAAGACCCAATTGAGAGTCGGTACAAGGTCATTTGGATGGGGACATTCAGTTATTCAACATCTAGTGTTATACTCTAAGGTTTGAAATGGCATTACCTGGTATCTTACACACAGCATATTGTGTCAAGTGGCAATAAGTATCCCACCATTGCCAATCATCCCATTGACTATTTGCCTGAAAATTAAAAAGTTCATAATAACAACACAATTTCCCCTTTTGCTTTGAAACCAATTAATATCCGGTGGATTAGAACTGGTTCTCAGCCATACGAAATAATCATGTCTAGCTTCATATAATATCTCTTCTATGAAGAAGAAAATGTACAATCATAAGATTAATAACAGTTTTTTAGCCAGTGCCTTCGGCATCTCGGGGCTAAAAAACTGGTTTTAATCTTATAATTGTACATCTTATGTCCGCGGAAAGCTGTTTATAATACCATGCGAGAAATAACTATTCTTACATGTTTAATAAAAGTTGATTCAGAAATTTAAGGAAGGCCTTCTTTTAAATGTTTTTAAATCCTTTTGTATTATCAGGAATAAGGTATAGCTAACAAGCTAAAAAATCTAAACTAATATTTGATCAGCAGATAAAAAGGTCATTACTACTAAGCATTGGCCCGCAATTTTTGTCAAAATCACGAAACCTTTACAAGTATTTTTTTCAATTAGTTTAGTTATTGGTAACAAATGACTTAAAACTAAACAAGAATATTCTTATAGGAAGTATATCACTACTCTCCATCTGTGACTTTTCTTACAAAGAATTTATTCATTTTAATATTATGAACTGAAAAATAATAAGAAATTTCTTACCCCCATACAGTTGGCTGTAGGCCCATTTTTCGGAAAACCTGTTCTCCAATTATCAAAACTTACTAATAGATAAAGTAATACAAGATCAGCTGTAAATGATTTTCTATTCAAGCCCTAGTTTCCTAAAGTGTACAGCAGATAACCCAATTATTGCAGACCCTATTTTCAGCGACTCCGGTCAAATGGAAAAGCGATTTAATGTATAAACGATTTATACATTATACATTAAAAAATTTAACTTTTTTAAATTTTGATTTTTTTAAAGTTTGAAGCTTTTTTAGCTAGTAGCAAATATTGAGATAGGACGCGGAAGCTACGCACACTTTCGGAAACTAAAATTCAGTTCATCTTAAACAAGTATGTAAACAGCAGGGATAAAGGATAGGAAACGTAATAAATATTATTTTAGGCCTAAAAAACCAGTTATGGGATGGTGCATTAGTTTGTTATCAACGCTAATGAAACAGCTAAATAAATGTTAAGAAAATAAAGTATAGAATCAAATTCAGGCAGCTAGTCTAAAGTAAAAATAGAACTTTTTATAAACAAATATATTAATGGCTTTTGTTAAAATCACGTTATGATGTTTTTTTTTTCTCCCAAAATTTTTTTATCCCTGGTAAACAGCTATAGTAGTACTTTGTTTCCTGATTCTAGACCTTGTGACTTTTTTTTAAGAGCACCATGAAGCCATAATTTGAATGCAATAAAATTTTACCCAAATACGGGGGGGGGGGGGGAGTAAAAAAATCGAAATTTACACAAAGTTTAACTAAAAGTCTTAAAACAAATTTTAAGGTACCAGTGGTTTTGTAATGAGTAATGAAATGATGTGCTAACAAAATTCTTTTTGGAACACTCTAATGTATAAATATATAATACCAGGAGATCCATCTGTCCACATCCAAGACCCTTCAGTTTCTGCATCATTTCCACCAAGAAAGACAGAAATCCTTATGGCACTTTCTGTCAACATATCTAAATGATGATATTTAAATAACTAGCGGCTTCGCCCCTAGCCTCTAGGGGCTTTTCCCCAAGAGGTTTGATCAACCTAATTTTTAGTATTTTAGATTGAAAAAGAAAAAGTAAAAAAAAATTTTTTTTTTGGGGGGGGGTTATTTTTCATTTTTTGGGGGGGTTGGGGTTGTCCCACCCCCCAAGAAAATAGCTTAAAACCATCACAGGACCAGTAGGTATATTCCCTGAAGAGTAGAGCCCAATCGGTTCAGTGGTTACTGAGATCTTAAGCTTCAGACGGACAGACAGACGGACAGACGGACAGACAGACAGACAGACATCGTTCTACTTTGTATTATAGATAGCGCTCCATTCGTTATTACCTTGGGCAAAAAATATTCCTTGCCACGGTAGTGATTAAAAATAAGCTGTCTGTAATACAATGCACTAGATAACTATTCATAATTACTTAATGGAGAATCTATACAACATAACATTTTATGTGTCTGGTCTACAGTTACAAATCGTATCATTCGGACTTAATTTTTCACTTTAATTTCCGCAGAAAGCTATTAACTTTTAATTTGTCTTAAAACCTAACAATATCTGAATCACAGATATTTATACAAAATGGAATTAAAAAAAGACATAAAGTTAAAAGGGTCTTTTTTTGCCTTTTCTATATGGGTTAATCATTAAAGACAAAATATTGAGGATTATTTTCTTATAGATCAATCACCAACCTGTAACAACTTTCCACTCTTCACTAGAATTAATTGAAGCCAGTTCTCCCCCCTCACTAAGACATTTTGCTTTACACTCATTCCAGTTCCTTCTTGTATCATTAAAGACCTTGTACTGGTAACATGTACCTGTACAAAGATTAATTGTTGCATGAAATAGCTTGTTCTTGAACTTAGTTCACATTTTTAGATATGTAGCCTTATATGAGACATTGGTTAAAGACTTTATGAAAAATTATTTTATTTTATAATTTATGACGAGAAAGCATCATCCATTTAATAAAATGATTTTGAAGAAAAATAACATTTATTCATCAATGAACCCAATGGATGTAAACATTTGTTTAGTAAAGAAAAATAATTAAAAAAAATTACCTGTGTTTAAATCAAAATAACCACTGCTGCATGTAACTGAAATAATAATAAAACATTTGTTTTCTTTCTTTTAAATATTCTTAACCCTTTACGATTAGGCCCAAGCTATACCTTTATGAATTGGAAAAAGGGACAAGGCGGTCTAAGACAGCCGCTTGTCGTAGCCCCCACAACTGCAATTGGTTTGCCAGAAAATGACGAAGAAATTTATAATTTAAAGTCTTTTGGTAAAACTTGCAGTTACATGAGACATTTAAAGTTTCCTGGAGACCAGAAGGAACAGGACCTGCAAGATCATACCTGGTATTGTGGTTGGAGTTGTAATCACAGGAGCGGAAGTTTGTGCTGGTGGGCTTGTTGTTGTTGTACTTGGACAAGTAGTCACAGGTGGGCAGGTTGGTGTTGGTGGACATGTAGTCGTACTTGTTGGCACAGGTGTTGTTGATTCACAGTTGAACCCAAAACTTGCCTGTCTGTCATATTTTACTAGAAATAATAAAAAAGGTTATAGTTAATTCTCGCATCCTATTATAAACAGCTTTCCGCGGATATAAAGTGTACAATTATAAGATTTAAACCAGTTTTTTAGCCCCGAGATGTAGATTGCACGGGCTAAAGAAACTGGTTGCAATGTTATGATTGTTCATTTTTATATTCGTAGAAAACTGGATAAAATACGATGCTAGACATAATTTTTTTGTATGGATATGAACTGGTTCTTATCCACCGGATATTAATCTGTTTCAAATGAATACAAGAAATAACATTATAATTATTTACAAATGTTATACTTACTTTTAAGCTTGGAAATTTTGCACTTTTTTGATTGATATTTCCACAGATGACATTGTGGTGATTCTTTACACGCAACAGCACACTCAGCTGGTGAACTAATTTTTTTTAGCTTCTTTTCCACAAATGTTGGAATTCCAGGTAATTCTTCACATCCTGATCATAAGAGATAAATAACAATTATGGTATAAAAAGATACATTAACTTTAAAGAGGGAAAAAAATAATGTCTAAATAGCACTTATAGGAATGAACTTTTTCATTATAGATTAAAAACAAATTACCTTGTTTATTGGCTGCACTTGATGTCAAGCCAATGCATATAAGGCAAAAGAATAACACTAGATTCATCCTTATAAATATAGTAAAATTATAACTGGTTAAGTATAATTTTAACACTACAAAATATTTAGTATTCACTAAAGTATTACAAAATTACTAACGGAACTTGAGGTGAGGAGGGGTCGAACACGCCCCCTCCCACTCCACCATTTTCAATATTAGTTTTAAAAAGCTAGCAAGATCCTTTGTTACACACATGCAGACACACAGGCACACATACAGACATCCTGTTACTTTTGTATGAAGATAAAATTGTGTTTAAAGATATTAGTTTCAGTAACTTAAGATATAAATAAAAATATAAAAGTTATATTCCTTTGAATAAATATTAAAGTGGAACATAGTTTGCCTGTCTGTCTTTTTGTGTGTGTAAACCTTACAACTGGACTTACAAAGACTCATTTACAGTTCAAATTTTAAAGTAAAACAAAAAAACAAGAAAAACTATTCCCCCTTATCGCAATTTATTTCTTAACATCTTGAGGGTGGTTTGGTTTTCAACTAGGCACCTTAAGAAAAACCGAACATTTTTAAAATAAAGAGAGGAATTTTTTTCGCGTATTTTCCCTATAGGTGTGTTTTACTGTTTAGTCAAATGCGCTTATTAAGTCACACTGTTCTTAATTATAATTATATGTTTACATATGAAATGTTTATAATTAAGAACACATTTGGCTAAACGGTAACACACAACTTTACTATAAATACGCTAAATATGACCACCTTATTGGCAAGGGTTTCTTAACCCTAACAAGAGAAATCAATAAGAAAAAAAATAAATATTCTTTTTAGATTAAAATTGCAGGTCAGCCCTAGGGGCAGCGAAATGTAGAATTAAAAATCCTTATAATAAAGTAACAGGATGTCTGCTTGTTTGTCTGTGTGTCTCTATGTTTGCCTGTACCGAAGGATCTCGCTAACCACTGAACAAATCGGGTTCTCCTTAACAGAGTAGCTTCTCATGGGTCCCGGGAAGGTTTATAACTATTTTGGGGGAGGGTACCACCTCCCTCACAAAAGAAATCACAAAAAATCGAATTTAATTTTTTTACGTAGAAACTTGAACGCAACATAGACTATTAGACTTGTTACGTATTATTTTTTATAAAAAAAACTAAACATTTAAAGTGCCACTAGAGGCCTCTAGGGGCGTAGCCGTTAGTAGAAAGAAAACTCACTTACCTCTATTCTGAAGTAATCAACAGAGACTGATACTTTTGCTAATTTGCAATACACTTTTATTACCATAAACAAGTGTTTTGCAGAAAGTTATCAAAACGTTTACTTAATTTTAGTTTTTTTCTAACAGCAGATATGGTTTGTTGGTTTAAGGTTCGCTTATCTGTTGGGGAGGTGTCGGGTTCGAGTCCAAAGACCGCATCAATACTAAAGATGTAAAAATTAGTACCAACTGTTGCTCTTTCAGGTGTTAGAGATTTGTAGGAAGAGTAGGGGGGTAGCCTTAGCCCTAAAACAGGTATGCATGGTTAGTCCTTTGCATGGTGCACTAGTGACCGAAAAACGCTGTAAGGTCATAGGTTGATTGAAAAGTCCAGAATTATCCTCTTAGGACTTTTTTTCTTTAATTTTGAAAATTTTGGTAGCCTCCCCCCCCCAAAAAAAAAAAAAAACTTTAAATGCAGCTAGCTGCCAAACGCTTAGCATCAGATTCTCTTTCCGCGTAGTATCGATAATAACGGAATAAAAAGGTATAAAAAACATGGTATATTTAATATCTTAAAACTTGTGTAACACAAAAAATGCAGAAAAGTTATTAATCGCGCGTTTTTGTATGTTTGTTTGTAGGCGAAGCTACACTATAATACACTTTGTCTGGCAGTCAGTGACAGACTGTAACGATAATGATCTGGTATAGGTGGCCAGAATTTTTCGACGAAAATACCCTATACATTCTTATAAATACCCTATGCAAGCAATTTTGTCTTACTGTGAACTTTTAGTGATTGGTTGTTCCGTATTACTTTAGATGTGCGAACATAGAGTGTGCTGTCAACCCGTTGGCAGCTGGCCGCATTCAAAGCTATTTTGGTGGAAAAACAGCCTTATCAATTTTTTTGAACTATCAATAACTTCGGAAAAACAAGCTTTTAAATCATGTTATGTTGAAATCTAGGAAATACTTTTTCTGATATAAAACTCCCCAATCAAGAAAATAATCAAGGATATCAACATTCATAAGTAGGACAAAAAATCATGGATTGAAACAAATGAATTATCAATCAAAAGTCTAGCGAAAAGAAAAACATAAGAATTATAGATATCCTTATACTAAAGTAACAGGATGTTTGTCTGTTCGTTTGTCTGCGTGTCTGTACCGAAGGATCTCGCTAACCGCTGAACCGATCGGGTTCTCCTTAACAGTGAACATTCTCATGGGTGTCCCGCGAGGTTTATAACTATTTTGGGGGAGGGTACCACCACCCTTACAAGAGAAATGACAAAAAATCTAATTTTTTTTATTATATGGGAGACTTCAACGTAACATAAAGAGGTATTGTAACATGAAGAATTATCGTAGAGACTTTAACAAAAAAAAACATTTAAAGTGCCACTAGAGGCCTCTAGGGGCGTAGCCGCTAGTAGGGAATATTAAAAACAAAACCAAAAAAAACCTTTGAAAAATTAATTATATATCGTTTGTTGCATGACTGGTGTACAAAATAAGTTGTATACTAAATGCTTTTTGGATAAATATATCCTGTAAAAAAAATATATCAACAATATGTTCTTAATATCAGTAGAGAAAAAAAAACATGTAAAAAGGGCTACTTATCCTTTCATCTAAGAACACAAAAATTCTTTACAACGACGGGAAATTTAATATTGATTCTATAACTTACAAAAATGTTAAAAATTAGACCATAAACACCAAAGATATGTCGAAATCAGTAACTTGATGTAGCTTCAATAGCGGCTGACAGATAGTGAATTTAAGAATAGCTTCACCACTAAAAAAATAGATTGACGTTTGTAATATTAGAATTTTATGTATCATGGAAAGAAAACGAAGTAGCTGGTTTCGTCGTATTTTTACAGAAGCGTTTCTCCTATTTCTAGCGGGGCAATCATTAAAATTTTATTAGCCTAAAATAGCCTATCAAAAGTTGAAAATACGTCACCCGTTACTTCGTTTTCTTTCCATGATCCGAATTTATTGATAAAATTTGTTTTAAAAATATGTATAGATATAATGTAAAACAGGTAAATTTTTGCCAAATTTGAAGGCTGTTATTAACATTTTGTCAAATTTAAATCTATAATAGCAACATTTCGATTAAGTTATTTTTCTAGCAAACGTATAACTTGACACATAATAATTCAACTTTCCTTAACAATTATTGAAAAAACTAATGAAAAATAGAATTAACTTTGAACTATCATTTAAAATGATTTAAATTGAACTAACTTTTTTTTTGGCAAGAAAATGGTGTAAGGAGGGAATAAAACATTGACATTACAAATAAACGTAAGATTACTCAAAATAGCAAAGACAATATTGGGTGCAAATGAATATCTATAATACAAAGTAGAAAAATCTATGTCTGTCTGTCTGAAGCTTAAGATCTCAATAGCCACTGAACCGATTGGGCTCTACACTTCAGGGAATATACCTACTGGTCCGGTGATGTTTTTAAGCTATTTTCTTGGGGGGGGGGGGGGGGATGGGACACCCCCAAGAAGGGGGCAGTAAAAGCAATCTCGAACCATCCCATTACATTTGTGAAGCTTCCAGAGAAGTCCTAACTAGGCAAGGTAATGAGTTGGGCCAAGACATTCAACCTACTCCATTGGGAAAAAGGATAAGAGGATGAATACTCACCCCTTTTTCATGGTAAAATACTACTTCCCCATCCCTAAATTTAGAAGCAGACGAAAATCAAAAGCCGCCCAGGGCTTTTTGTAAGTCAATCATAAATAATAATGTGAATAAAAAGAAAAGCGATATTTAGCAAACACGGTCAGAATCAGCTGAATGTTCATTATGAAAAAAAATTCCCCCTTTTTAGAAATAGAAGGATTCATCTTTCATGAACAAATTTTTTTTAATAAAAATAAAATTCTATGTAATTTTTAATTAAAACATTAAAACAAAAATATCTAATCTAATATTCTTGCCCTAAATATGGAAATAGTAAAAAGTAAAAAAATTTTTTTTTTAGTAATTTTTAATCCTCCCATTTGAAAAGTAGTGGAATAGCAATAAATTTTAGCGCGGCAACAGCGCTGAGTAGGCCTCTAGGCCCACTGCCTATTTTCATCTTCTAGTTGCTTCGATTCCTCTCTTTTATTTTTTTCTCTATGACCTACTCTAACTATTAATGCCGTGCACCTAACAGCAGTAGGAACCATTTTGAGGTAATTAGTTATGACACGGTTTTAAGCCAAGATTCTATCCTATCACCTCCCCGATGACTATCGGATAGATAATTAGATAGATGAAATCTTACAAATCTGATTATAAATGCCTAAATGGAACAAATCAATTATATTTATTTTTAGTTCAACTTTAATATAATTTTATCATGCCTAAATTTAATTATGATTCGATACAAATGTTTTATTCTCAAAAGACAACCTTAGACATTCGCAATAATTAAAGCTATGATTAAAAAAAGATAAGGATTAAAATATCCATAGTAACGAAGCTGAAAATATCAAAGGTACATTAACAAATGTACTTTACAACTCTATTTAATTTTAACAATAAAATTATGATTCCCTGCTTTTATAATATGGACAAACTTATATATTAAGATCTGGTTACTGAGATAACATTGTATCTTAACATTTAATAAATTTAAAATTCAATTAAACAGGCAAATTATATTATTTAGCAAAACACCAAGTTGAAAATATTTGTATTCACTTTCTCGAGAAGAAGTGCTGTCATCCTATATTGTACCTTCCTGTTACAGTAATCATAATTTCAGTTTAAAAATAAAAAGGACAATTCTAACATGCATAAATTAAGTACAGACGTACGTACGGACTGACAACTAATCCTAATTGAAGAAAACTTCGCATTTAATAAATGCCTGGAAATTTAAAAGCAAACGAATACAAATATATTTCAGACAGAGGCGTGCAAAGGGGTGATTTAGGGGTGTTGGATACACCCCCTTCCTTGACTTAGTTCTTCAACCCCCTTAAACACTTCCTTAATACAGCTAGTGGGGGTGGGGGAGATTTTAAAAAAATATACGTTTTTGTATTAATATTACCCCCCTGACGAATACCTGTCCACGCCACTGATTTCAGACAATTTTTTGACCTCGCAAATAATTGGCTTTAGATCTACAAATGTTACTGTAGACGTCCTACTTTGTTAATTGCCATAATTTTAAGCAAATTAATTATTAATTGGCCTTTATAATTAATGATTAATAAAATATAAGCAAACTAAATTTTTCTTTTACATAAGAATTATCAGTTAGGTATATTGATTTATTGTCACTACCTGCCAAAGTATTTTATTATAATTTATGTTATTGCGGCACTTATTATCTAATTTGATTCTTTAAGATTTCATATGAAAAAATAAGTTATCTTTGTTTTACTTTAAAGCAGTTGAAAATTAATCAAGATTTTCTCATTAGTAGTTGAATTTCTAAAAGCGCAGCCACAGATAGTTAAATATTCACTTGGATATTCAACTATTCTATTTTTTGTACTCTTATATTCCCTATGTAAAGGTAACTGGACGCTGGACTGTCTACGTGTCTGTGCCAAAAGATCTCGCTATCCGCTGCACCAATATATTTATATTTCATAGTAAAGCTACTCTTTGTCATATTTTTAATTCTTAGAAAATTGTCTGTAATACGATGCTATACAAGATTTTTCAGTATGGATGAGAACCGGTTCTAAAACTGCGGATATTAATCAGATTACAAGCCATACTGGAAACAAAATTAATTTATTCTATTATAAATTAGCTTTGTATTTCAATTATCAAGTATTATGAACAGTTTTTCGCGGATAAAAAATATACAATTATATGATTCGCGTATGGATGAGAACCGGTTCTAATCCACCGGATATTAATCGGTTTCAAATGAATATGAGAAAATATTTTAAATTATACAATCAAGTTAAATAAAATAAATATCTATAATGAAGATACTGTTTTAAGGACACACTTATATTTGGTATATTAGACATTATACAAATGGCGAAAATAATAATTTTGAAATTTTGAATTCTAAATTTGTATACTCTGTTAAAAACCTTATTCCATCTCGAAGATCAATGCCCCGTACGATTTTAACAGAGTATTCAACTTGAGAATTCAAAATTTTAAATTATTATTTTAGCCATTTGTATAATGTCTAACACAGCTCTAAAAAGATGCATTAATAAATATGCAGCGCAAAATGGATTTAAGTTGTATTATTTTTAATTCTTATGTTGTATACTCTGTGTTGAAATCCCATCGTCTTCGTTCAATCAATCAATGTCTAAAAAATTGTCGAAAAAACGCGGCATCTTTTAAGAACCCATCTCTGGTCCTGAGATGGGTTCTCATAAAAAGAATGCTGCGTTTTTTTCGATTCGCAAAATTTAAACAGAGTATAGAACTATTTATTTAATGATTTCGCTTTTGTTGGTACGGCCTTCATAAGAAGAAAAACAAATTATCTTCAATCCATTTTTGCTGCATATTAATAAATACATCTTTTTAGAGCTGTATTAGACATTAAACAAATGGCTAAAATAATAATTTTAAAAAATTTGAATTCTTAGGTTGTATACTCTGTTGATTGATATCGTCTTCGTTCAATCAATCAATGTCGAAAAAATGTCGAAAAAACGCGGCATTCTTGACTTAAAAACCCATCTCTGGGGAAGTATGTGATTATTTTGGGAGATAATAAATCGCCATTGGAAAAGTCTCAATATTTGTTTTTCTTTTTAAAGCGACTTCCCCCCTCAAGTTCCCTTAGAAAACTCTTGGGGCGTAGCCAAATGTTAAAAAATATTATTGTTTCTGTTGTATAGGTATAAACATTCTAAATAAATATAATACTTTTAAAAAATTATGAAACATTTGATATTAGTTTAACCTAATAGAAGCTGCTGAGTAATCAATTTTAGAATCATTTAAACAATCAAAACATATTTTTAGCATTTATTTGTGCCAAGAAAAGGGTGAAAAAAGGGGCTCTCTGTCAAGGACGTTCAAAGTGTATTTATCCCCTCAAAATATATAACCCCTTCCCCCCACCCCAAGCATTTGAAAAACGCTTATACGCTCTTGCTCTCTGTATAAACTATTAGGAGAGATATTTGAAGCAAACCTAAACCTTTCCCTTTTTAATTGAAATAAAATTATTGAATTATCATTAAAAAGAAATAAGGGAAAGGAAAATGGGAGGGGTAATATTGTTTATAAAGATGAGAAGCTAATTCCTTAAAAACAAAAACAAGAACGACATCATTTATCTGTAGCGAGGCTTGTAAATATTTAAAGATCTTTATGTTACCAAAAGAAAAAAAATTTAAACGGTAACATATAAAGTACACTCTTAATTAGTTTCATCTAGCACTAATAGCATAAATATTTTTTAAATCAACCTAAAAACGCCTGCGATATATAAAAAAAATATAAAGATAATATATTTCCCTTTCACATGTGTATATAAAAGTTATATGGAATGCTTAAATCGGAAATAAACAGCTCTTTCTTCTCCGCTTTTTATGGCAGAGTTAGTTAGGGAGTAGCTTTGTTACTAATAAAGCAAATATTTGAAAATGGAAGAGAGTGGGGGTAATAGTGTGAATTTTTTGTTTTTATCAGGGAGGGAGGGAACATTGGACTGTAAATTACACTGGTACACAAAGTTTTATAACCATGTTATTTTATTCGTTGACTCAAAACTTCGGGTACTTTTACTGAGTTTCATTGATTAGTACAGACCTAGAATTGCCCCAACATTTTAACCAAGATTTTTAATCTAAAAAGGGGGTAAACTTGTTTATAATCAGTGAGGATCCATATGAATTTATTGTCAATTATCTTATCCCTTAAAATCAAAGTTTTTTTTAGTGTGAGTGTGTGTGTATATTTGCTGTGGTATGAGTGTTTGTGTATCATTTGTGTATATATTGACAAGGATGAAAACATCCATAAGTAGTAGCGAAGCACAAAAATTCGTGGATGAGAATTAGAACAAGTAGATATAAAAAGTATTTGCTAAAATTAAAAATATATTTATTGTTGAAGTAAACACGAAACCTTAATTTTCATTTGTATGATGACTGACAGACCGACGGTCAAAGAAAATTACTTACTGGAAGATATAGGAAAATATGTAAAAAAAAATATAAATAGTCAAAAACCAGATAAAATGCAGTCCGACCGCCATGGATGTTTTCTTAAAGCGACAGAAAATTTAATTTTGAGGGACGGGCTGACGGACAGACAGAAAAAGTGAATTTAAGAGTAGCTTTGCTACTAAAAAAATACATAAATAAGAACAGAAATTTGCTCAGTGGGGGGGATGGTGGGTCGCACTCGCGAGTCGCAGTATAAGATAATAGATTTATAAATTATCAGTTTTACTTTTATTCTAACTATTAAACTGTAAACTGTTACTAAAATTAAAAAAAATAAATTTGTGATAATATTCGTTAACAATTTTAATTTTTAAAGAACAAGGCTTTTTAGACTGTTGCTTAAGATTTTGATACTAAATAGATGGAGCTCTACATTTTATGGAAGCTTTACATAGTTGCCGAGAAGGTTTAAGGCTATTTAATTATGTTAATTTAAGTTTTAGAGCAGTTCAAATGTTATATCTTGTTGTTTTCCATACCTCTTTGTATACACAGCACTTAGAATCTAGGGGTGCAACTGCTTGTACACAATATTATATAAGGTTGTTTGTACTTTGTATAGGGGGGGGGGGGCATTTTGAACTTAACATAAGGGTTTTTGGTGTCTTTTAGTTATTAAGGAAATATACGCACAAAAACGTATGATAAACGTATTCTGAACTTCATGTGATATACTATTGGGCTATTTATTACAAATGTTCCCAAAGTTTTATAAAAAAAAAAAACATTTTTTATTTGTTGGCTCAACAACTTTGGGGACTACAATGGAATTTTGATTTATTTGTTAATTAAGTTGAGTTTCCATAGGTTTCATCCACTAATTGTAATCTATATAATGATTAATTTTGTGTATCATTGGGGATGTACATCAAATTATCGGCCATTGTCTTATCACTAAAGTTTCCTGCAAATATGTATTTTCTATTAAATAATTTATTTCTTCGGTAAAAAGTTCATACTACAAACAGGGATGACAACATCCATAAGTAGCAAAGCACAAAAAATATTGAATGAGAATACGTAGAAGTAGATTTAAAGTAAATTTGTTAAAATCAAAAATAGATTTATTTGTGAGATAGAAACACAAAACCTTATTGTATTTAGTATGATGACTGTCAGTCAAAGTAAATTACATACTGGATGTTCAGTCCAATGGGAAATTACTTTGATACCGTCATCCCAAAAAGTTTAAAAACAGACCAAAAACCAAAAACCGGCTAAAAGACAGTCCAACCGCCACGAATGTCTTCTTAAAAAGACGGGAAATTTGATTTTAATACGTATCCTTAACAACAAAAATTAAGAAAATTGGACTGTAAATACCAAAGATATGGGAAAATAATTTAAAAAAATAAAAAGAGCCAAAAACCTGCTAAAAAGCAGTCCGACCTCCATTGTTTTATAGTTGATTATGCTCCTTGATAATAGGAATATTGTCGAAAAGTTTCATCCTTCTATCTTTTATAGGAACTGAGAAAATTACGTTTCCCATCATCTCTGTCTAACGGACAGACAGACATTGGAATTATAGAGTAGCTTCGCTTCTAGCAATTAAAATGCTTCCTATTGCCTGGTTTGTTATGTTCAGCGATTACACGTTAAAAATGTATAGGTCATAATTAGCAATTCTTAAATTTGGTGAAATAATTGAAAAATAACTTGGGCATTTTTCAACATTTAGGAGGGGGGGGGGGGGAGGTCAATTCCTTCAAATGCCCCCTTCAGTTCGCACGCCACTGTTTACTTCGTCTGTAAATCTGCCAATTAATAATTAAAAGACATGTTATACCTTTAGGGAATATTTGGTTCACTCTGGTGCTATTTTAGACACAAAGAACCTGAACTTTTATTAATGAATCAGCTGTACTGACCAATGAGCATCTACTCTATAACTCGCTTTGTCCGTTGGTATGTTTGTAATGCTCTAGAAACATCTGATTTGCGTAGAGGAAAATGTGTACATTTAGAGAGAGAACACTGATTTTTTAAAGTTCACTTTTTTCTGATTAAGGCTCATCAATAATATCCTAATATTTAAATTTCAATTAAAAACATCCCCGATGGTCATAATCAAAAATAATCAGTACAGTGCAGTGGTAGAAACGTTAAGAATTTTTTTAAGCCAACGAATAAGAAAACATTAATATAAAGCTTTAGGGACTAGTGTAATAAACAGTCTAATGTCTCCTCCATCCCTGTGTAAATAGATCACTTGCCATATAATCCTTATAATAAAGTAACAGGATGTTTGTATGTGTGTTTGTATGTTTGTACCGAAGGATCTCGCTAACTTCTGAACCGATTGGGTTCTCCTTAACAGGGTAGGTTCTCATAGGTTTCAGGAAGGTTTATAACTATTTTCTTGGGGGGTAGGACACCCCCAACCCCCCCAAAAAATGTAAAATCCCCCCCTCCTAAAATTTTTTAAAAGTAAAATTAAAAATGAGGGGATGGCAAACCCCCCCCCCCCAAAAAAAAAAAAAAAACAAATTTTCGCCCCCCCAAAATTTTTTTCTACTTTTTCTTATAAAATAAAAAATAAAAATTGAATTATTAAATTCGACTCTCTCCTTCTCAAGTGCCCTTAGAGGCCTCTAGGGGCGTAGCCGCTAGTAAAATACATAAATTGATAAAATGTTACATTTTTCAGATATTAAAGGTATTTTCTGCGATTAAATGTTCGCCAGAATGGTTGGAGGACATACAAGGCGATGGCCAAACTGGAACAGCAATCCGGGAGATGAAGGGAGGGAGCAGCTGGGGTGCTGGAGGGGAGCCAGGTATATTAACTTTACAATAATTAAGAATATGAATGGATCACATATAGAAAACGAAGTAGCGGGTTTTGTCATATTTTCTTTGATGTCCAAACAGGATAATAAGTGAAAAAGGGGGAATTATTTGGGGTGAATCCAAAATATATTTATCTAATTTATTTATTTGAATATAGTTTTAAAAGTGAGTCTTTTCTATAATAATTATGTGATATAATTATCCTATGTATCCTAAAGTCCTAAAAATGTAAGTAGATCATTCAAACCCTATCCTGCAATTTAACAGTTTGCAACAAATTTACATACAATTGGGGTGTAGGGTATTTTAGGTTAGGTTAGGTTGAATGAGGTGATTACCCCACAGAGTTAGAGCCCTCCGCAGGGGCTTGAAATAGGGGAAAAGCTACTTGAAAACACGACGAAACGCCCCTTAAGAGACGTTGCCACCATAGGGACTATTCACCAATTTTGTTTATACTTATACATCATTTATATTTGCTTATTTATCTGCAAGAGCTAATATTCTTTTGCTCTACTGTGTCAGAGCTTCACTTTTATGTATGTTGTTATCCTTGTTTATTTTAAAATGACACAAGTTTTCATGTGAATCGTCTTATTATAGTCTGTCACTTGAAAGCAATGATTTTTAAAATCATGTCTTTTTTGTTAATAGATACAAAGAGAGAAGTAGCTTCTGCTTGTATTGCGTAAAATCGTGAGTAAGCTTCAGTCAAAAGCGATTATTAAGTCAAATTGTTATTAAATATGCGTTAAATTATACTATGCGTTTTTTTATAATAAGAACAGTTAGACTTAATAATCGCTTTCAACTGAAGCTTACTCACGATTTTACACAATACAAGCACAAACTACTTCTCCCTATTTAGGTTTGTTCACCATCCTACAGCTACAATCTCCCGTCCTTCAGAGAGATTCATCATCAACAACCATAGAGGTGGAGTAACAAAAACATTAAAAAGGAAAAATAATAAACAAATAAAAAATCTTAAGAAACAAATCAAATCATTAAATAATGAATTAAATAATATGGATAATATAATATCTGGGCTCAATGATCATATAAAGGCAGAAAAGTTGCACAAAGAACAAATTATGAATAAATCTAACGATATATCAGATGAACTATCAAATGCAAACTTTCAAATTGAAAATTTGATTGAGGAAGAAGACAATCTTAATAAACAACTAAATGATATGAGTAATACAATATCTGAGCTTAATGATCAAATGAAAGCAGAAAAGAAACACAAAAATGTGGCAGAACACACCTTACAAATTGCACTCAAAGACAATAAAGAACTAGAGGAAATGCTTGAAAAAGCCAATAAAACATTAAATATCAAATTGCTTCATGAAAAAAATATAATACCTTGGTTTAAAAAGAAATTAAAAGAAGAAAAGTTGGTTAAAGAAGCAGCAAACCATCAAATTAACAATTTACTTGAACAAGTTTCAAATCTTAAAAGAAATGAGTTGAAAATGAGTAATATAATAAAAGAAGAATCTGAGAAGTCTGTTAAAATTATTCAAGAATTAAAAGCCCAGAAAGTACCACACAAAGAAAGTAACACACAAAATGAAAATCTTGTTAAAGAACTCAGAAATAAAATATCTATTCTTGAAGAAGAAGTTGCTGAAGGCCAAGCTGTGAATCAAACTCTGGAACAAGTTCTTGATGACAAAGAAGCAAAAATTGGTAACTTGAATAGGAAACTTAATGACCTTGAACAGGAAGTCAATGATTACAAAGAAACAGAAACCAACCTAAAATCAAAAATTGAAATAAAAAACAAACGCATTGAAGCATTAGAAAAATTGTTGACACTTATCAAATCAAATATTAACACAATGATTGGAGAAGACAGGGCTGGAGCATTCCAAGTTATGCCTTCAACTAGGTTAGATGAGGTAACTAACTTACAAATTAAATATTTTCTGTTTAAATGAGTTTTATTTAGCCCATTTATCCAATTATCTTTAAAACTAAGGGAGTAGCGCCCAAAATAAAATTGCTGGTATGTCGTGGCACGAGTAACCACATTTTAACCCCCACCCCCCTTTGGTTTTGGTTTTACAACTTTTTGCTTCTTCAATATTATTTTTAGTAGTAGCGCAGTTACTCCTTAACTTGGATCAAACCTACATCCTTATTTATGACAATTTCTCTATCCAATGTTTTTCTTTCTTTCAATATCCTTTTTCTTGCTTGCTTCATTTCTATTTTTTTCTAATATTTTGCTACTACTGGATGTTGTCATACTTGTTTTATTTTCTAACTGGCATTTATTTTTCTCTTTATGACCATCTGCATTTCTCAGATAAAAATTTTTAGAGTGGGGAAGAGCAACCTCAAGATTTGAAACGGAAGAGGGCTATTGCAGTTACGGCGGTCGTGGATGATCCTTCAAGTGTCAATCATTCTCAAATGAAAAGGCCAAGACTGGACTTGAAAAATGATGAGCAAGTTAAACAGTCATACAGAGGTAAAGAAGGTAGTTTTATATGGTCCACTGGTTGTTCTAAATTTTAAAATAATTCATGTCTCAACTATTACTAACCCCAGTATAAAACTCAAGCTACTTCATTTCAATATTAAGTTATTCTAAAGAGATTAAACCATTTTGTTACAGGCCTAATATACTCTCTATTTAATTATCTAAACTGTATACAATAAACAATTTTCATTTCTTTATTTATTTTCGAATAATGAATAACTTTTGCATTTAACAATTTAACAAAATTTTGTTTATAATTGCCTATGTTGTTTTTTTTACTTTTAATCAGCACATTTTTATATATCACTGTCAATGTTAATGATTTTATAGTATGGCTTCAAAGCCGATTAATTTCCGCTTGATAAGAACCGGTTCTCGATCATACTGAAAAATCATGTGTAACATCGTATTACAGACAATTTTTCACAAAAAGTAAAAATCATAAGATGAAATCAGTTTTGTTACTCAGGCTATCTGTCCTTCGGGGGTAACAAAACTAGTTTTAATCTTTTTCATTTTAATATCCGCGGAAAGCTATCTATAATACGATGCGATAAATAACTATTCTTCGTTTTTTCAGCCTTAGTCCTATTCAATCATGTTTCTCCCCCCCCAAACCTTTAACCCACGCCTTATTTTTTTTTTTTTTTGAAAAAAAGCAAATTTATATAGTGTCTACGAGGAACAAAAATCCTGCGGGTTCCTAATCCTGTGGGGTTGTTCTAATTTTACTTAACCTAACCTAATATACAGAGAACATTTAAATACGTTCTCATCATAAAAATAATATTTGAATTTTTTTCAGGTGGAAAATAAAGTGTGTTATGAGAAAAATACATCATCAAATCTTAGATAAAATCAAACATGAATCTTATATGAAACAAGAAATAAAAGTTAGGAAAATAAAAATAACAATGGTTTATGAAATGTCAAAATACTGATGTTAAAAAAATAATGTGCTGTGAATTAGGGTGCGAAACGCAAACAATTTAATTTTGGTTGGTTATAAAATAAGCTTATGTTGTAAATTTATTTACATATGGGAAGAGGATATTTATTTTATTTTTCTGCAGGGTATTACCACCCTCCCCCTACAACATTAGACGCCTTTTAGTAGCGAAGCTACTTTATAATTCGAAATGTCCGTCCGTCCGTCTGAGACAGAAAGGGAAAAAACGTGATTTTTTTCGGCTGAAATTTTAGGGATTAAATATGTTAATATTCTTCATATTTTCACCAAGTTTCATTAAGATTATTCAATGAACTGGGGTGCTAGATCGATTCCTACATTTTTAAGATTTCATGATTTTCTCTACTCCTATTCAAGATAGACGGCTGAAATTTTCAGGGATTGAATACTTTAATATTCTGCATAATTTTATCAAGTTTTATTGAAAATTACTTATTGGTTGGGGTGCTAGTTTGATTTCTAGATTTTTCATGATTTTCTTTACTCCTATTCGAGAGTTTTAGGGGTTTTATAAGTTCACAATTTACATTTCCCCACAACGTCTTATAAAGATTTGCTTATTGATTGAGGTGCTAGATCGATTCCTAGATTTTTACGTTATAAATCTTACAGGGTTTCGTGATTTTTTTTAGTTTATTTTTTTTATGAAACTGCTCTATAGTTTTTTCTGAATATCCATCCATAATTTATGAGCTTCGCAACTTATGGATGTTGTCATCCTTGTTTGATATTTTATTATTTCCATATCAAGAATGAAGAAGTCTTAAAAATACAACTAACTTTAATCTGTAATTTTATTTTACTATTCGTGAAAAACTATGCGATAAATTATCAATTATGTACAAATATATCTATTTTCATGTTTTATGTCTTGAATAATAATATATATTTTTTATATTGATGTTAGTTTGTTCTATATGTACACACTTATAGAATTTAACCAACCAATGATTTTTTTATCCAATCTTAACCAGACAAATGCCATCTAGCTAAAAAAGATGCGTAGATTTCATTTCTGGCAACCAGAAAATCCGCAGAAATCGAATTAACAAGTTCCAAAAAAGTTTCATTAAAAAAAACCTTACACCAAAAATAACAAACAATAATTATAACGACGACTTAGTTTCTTTTTCCTGTTTAATACGAATATTGAAACTAATTTTCAGGCATGCATGTTTGTTGGTATTGTACTTTTTTTAGAAACCAAAATACAGACATATTTAAAACTACGAAATTGTATATTAGTTACTAGAAAGATTATATTTTTTTTTCTTGCTTTAAAACAACTTTTTGTACATAAAAACCCGTAATGTCTTCATTATTGACACAAACATGCATGCTGTATAGTTTTAAAAAATGTAGTCAAATGAAATACCTAATTAGAATACAAAGCAAGAAATAAAGGTTATCAACTCCCTATGAGCTTTTTGTGTTAAATAGAATTATTAATAAGAATAAAAAAGTTTCAAAAAATAGTAAAATAACAAAATGTTAGGTGAATTGTTAATATTAAATCAATCAAAAAATGTTTTACATTCTTATAATTAATTTCAATAAAACATATATATGCTCAACAAAGGTTATTTATAATTATGAATTCTACCAGACTAAAATATAAAAGGGGAAATAGTTTAGGAAGACGACACAAAATGATTTTAAAAATTACTTATTTATTTCTTTTTTTTAATCTTTAACAATTTTAATGTTTTTATTATGTAAATATATAAAGTATTATTCAAACTTAAAGGATTTAATCTTTTTCTTTGTAATTTATATGTCTAAACAGTGTAAAAATGAAGTTCTTAATTACGAATTTTCAAATCATTAGATTTTGATACAGTTTATTATAGAAATAAAGAATAATTTTAACAAAAAAAAATTGCTACAAAAAGGCTTACTGTATTATTAATCTGACCTAATTGTATAATTGCATTCATTTTGTTTATTTACCTTGAAAAATGAGTGTTTAAGTGCTGCATTGGTTAAAAATCAAACCTAAAAGTGCTCCTTATTCAGTGACAGAGTGAAAAAATATATACCTTGTTTTATAGTTTTTGATCTCTTTTTTTATATATTTTTATCTGATATGTATATCAAAATTTAAAAGTATCTATTTCATTAGATATTCATACTTTGCTAAAACGTCTTGGTTACTTTTTGCACTATATTTGCTCTAAAAAGGATTCTTTATCTGACTTTCACATTTAAAATGAAAGATTTTATGCCAATTATTGTGTTGACTGTAGAAAAAAATAATTATTTTGTTTATATGCAATTTTCTATAATAAAATGTGAGAAATGCCTTTTTTCACACGTAGGGCGAAAAAACTAACACTGAAAATAAAATGTATGTCTTGAACATGTTCTAAACTCATAAATAAAAACTTTCATAAGAACATTTATTTCAAATATGTCATTTAAGGCATGAAATTAATTTTGCAAATTAACATTGCAAATGTTTGCAAATAACTTTTGAAAATGATTTCTGCGGATTTTCTAATTTACATAGGTGTTTTCTGCACATTTTCCCCTTTCCAAAAATACCTTCCTCGTTAAGATTGGCTTCAAGAAAGTATTTACTTTCCAAAATTGATATGTGTGTAGTATAGATCTTTTTCAGTTTAAAGTAGCGTTGGGCCGGATATCCGGCCATTTTCAATATCCGGCATGATACCTGATAATGAAACTATCCGGTATCCGAATATCCGGCTGATTTCTTATGCCTGATATCTGGCCGGATATCTGGTAATTTGCCGGATATCCAACGTTGGCATGATATCCGGCCGGATACCGGATATACGGCATTAGAAATCAGCTGGATATCCGGTATCCAGCCAAAAAAAGTATCCGGCCCAACCCTAGTTTTAAGCCAAGCTTTTCGTTATATTTGGTCGGTTCAACTATAAATAACAGCTAGCTTTTATGTTGACTTATTATAAAAGAATTGTCCTATCAATTTCAAACTTAGCATGCTGATTACTGTTATAGTACACGGTTGGACCCTCAGATGTCAAAACTTTATTTTAGTGTTTGGCCAAAATGACTTTGCAATTGTATCTGTAAGTACGTCTAATAACACCCTTTGCTATTTTTAAAATCCTAGAAAATTTTTTTTGCAAGAAAATTGCATAAATTCGCAACCTTTTTTAGAACCACTACATAACTCGAGTTTTAAAACTTTTTATATAAAATCCTTTTTACAAAAAATATCAATAATTACTTAAAATTAAACCTGAAAGAAAAAAAATCTCATTACACGTGTTAATTTGCATGTTTTAGGTCTTTTTTTGAGGAAAGTATAACTTCCACATTTTTGACAATAATTATATTTTTTTAACATTTCAAAGTAAAATATAATAAAACTTAAACGATTTTTCTTGAATTATCAGTTGAAAATTTCATCAAACATGCAATTTAAGTGATGAAAATTTAATAAAATCATTTTTTGAATGTTTAGAATTACCAATTTTCTACATTTAAAACAAAATGTTAACAAAATTTAAAAACATTTTAACATATAACTTCAAAAATCAATAACATTTTATAAAAAGATGTTTCAAAAAATAAATCATTAAAAGGTATTAAAATGCATTTCAAATTACTTAAAATTAAAACGAGAACATCTTTTTACACTGTATTCTGTGGAATAGAGTTTAAATGACATGATTAGTAAATGAAATATTTCCTAAACTCATTAAGCCTTTTTGTGACTATATTAAAAATAATTTATTTTGTTTCATATTGTTTTTTTATTCAAATATTTGACAAAATTTTCCCTACGTCAATAAAATAAAGTCAGTTTTTACTGTTTCCAGGTTTTTCTTTATAATTATAACAATTAAATATAATATAAATCTTCATTATCTTTTATTTGAATTATCATACACATTAAAATGTAAAGTATAAGCTAGAATAGCACTTTTTTTAACGAATATTTTAATGACATTATATCAAAATAATTCCTCTTAAATATCACACAACATATGATTGGGAAGTATAGCCATTTCTTGGAGGTATAATATTTACAAAAATACCATTAATTCTGTTTTTATCAGAAGTTAAAAAAATTGAACAATTCTAAAACAATGGTTGGCTGTCTAGATATTGAGTACACTAAGACTACGGCTCTGTTCTATTGAAATAACGTTGCAAAAAGAGGGGTTCTGAAAGTAATCTACCTAATTATTTTTAAAGAACCAACAAGTACTGTCAGTATCTTTTTTCTTGTAATCTAGCAGACAATCAAATCATAACACAATTTTCATGATAAAATATTCAGGTTTCTACTTCACATTTTAAAAAATATACTGATCAATAAAATGTTCAAAATTTTACTTTGTACTAATTAAAAAAATATGTTGTAATTCTTATTTTAAAGTTACATTTTTATCCCTGACAAAATCATAGACGACTTTTAAAGGCATCTTATCTAAACTTTTTGAAGAAAAACTTAAAAACGTTAATTAAGTATTAAAACTATTTTCTTCGATTTTTCTGAAGTTAATATCGCATTCTATGGGTTTTTTATTATCATTTACTTATATCGAAAGTGCCAAACATTGTACCCTAACTTATTCATTTAATAAAAAACCAAGCGTGAGTAGTGTACACCTTTGAAAGCTTAGCAACTCTATAATCATGTCCAGAAAGTCCGTAGGTCCCTATAAAACTCTTTCAACTAAATTTTTGCTATAAAAATTTCTATGATGATTAAGTACCCACCATTTTAATGTCGTTCGTTATTTCATTAGTCTTTAAGAGTTGTTGATCTTCGCTTCTATGGATTTTTTATCTTTGTTTTTAAATTTAAGAAAGCAATCAATTAGATAAGTTATTGAATCACAAAAAATCAAATGTTAGTTTCGTTCCGTATTCACATTTGTGCATTATTACATCCGTAACAAATAATTTAGGCATGTTTAGAATTGTCCTATCGATTTCAAACTTAGCAAGATACAATTTTTATGGGCTAAACTATTTTCTTGTCTGAATGTCTAATATTCAGCCTATTTTTAAAACGATATGCATCAAGGACCAAGGCACTGAAAACAGAGGTGATAGAATACAAGAGTAATATACATTAAGGTTTTAATATTTATTTTTAGATATGAGCATAAACATAAAGAGGTAGAATTAATCATCATATTAATGAGGTTCCTTTATATTTCTATTGAGGTTCTTTAATTATTACTTATGAGATTATTTAAATTAAATCACAATTAAATACATTTTCTAAATATATTTGTTTTGACAAAATGATATACATGTATATGAGCAAAAACTAGTATTTTTGATGAATCTAGGGTATTTTTTGTATTTTTTATTTATCTTGAGGATTTTTTTTTGTTTTTTTGATTAATCTCAAGGTTTTTTTTCTGTATTTTTGATTAATCTTCAGGATTTTTTCGTATTTTTGTTTAATCTTGAGGATATTTTTCTGTGTTTTTGATTAATCTTCAAGAGTTTTTTTTTCTAACATGATCTTGGACATCTTAACCTTCTTCTAACAAACACCATAGAACAACATTTCCGTGAATTTCGAGGCTGCAAAAATAAACATTACTGTCTTTAAGATTAAGTTAAAAAACAAATGAAATTTTATAAGAGTAAACAAGATGGCCAATACCTATAAAGATTCTCTTTTCTTGTTTATCTTAATTTAAAAGTAACAGGATGTTTGTCTTTGTGTATTTAGCTTAAGGTCTCGCTAACCGCTGAACCGATACAATTCTCCCTTACAGTGAAACATAAGTCCAGAGAGGGTATATAAATATTTTTAGGAGGGTACTACTACACCCCAAAGATGACCCCCATAAAAATCTTTTTGCTTTTTTTAATACTAAAATAAAAGTGGCGGTTCGTCTAAAATCATCCCGGGACCTTTTATGTCTGTAGCGAACCGCTGTAGGGGAAAGATAACTCCACCCTCTAAAAAAATCGCCCTCCCTTCAAAATTTTATTTATTTCCTTCTAAATCATATAAGAAAATAGGGGGGGGGGGGGGGGTCTTCTAGCAGCGTAGCCGCTCCTTGTATAATAAATACAACTTTATATATTATGTACTAGGTATATTCAACGACTTTCCTTACCTTACACTGTCCTGGAGGACACATTCCGTTGGCAGCAAAGATACCTCCCATAGTTCCCACACCTACTGCTGGCGCTAAAATAAAACATAAAAATAAATTTTTTTATTTGGGCTCGGCAGCCGTTTTCTTATGTAGGTATTTATATAAATAACATTACCTACTAATGAGGAACCTGCCAAACCAGATGCTAAGGCTATAACCGCTCCTCCTACTACAATGTAATTTGGATCTACACCCTAAAAAAATAAATCATATGTTTTTTTACATAATAAGGAAAAACAAATAACAATTTTTTATGAAAGTATGAACTCACCTTGCAGTTATTTGCACAGGTTCCAATTTTTCCATTTTTATCCTTACACTGAAATTGTTTTTAAAATTTACTTTAATACTAATTAATTTTAGTTAGTATAGCCAAAGTCTCTAGGTTGAAGTATCCTAAAACCTGACCAATAACCCAAAATTCTAGATCAATCAGTTTAGTCTTTTTTGAGACCTTTTTGCCAAGGAATAATTTGATTTTAAATTTTTAAAGATATTTAACAATAAATATGTAAATGTTGTTATATTTTACTCACCATGAATATATTGTAAGAGTAACCTTCAAAAGCTACAAGCAGACATTTGTCCCATCCAGAGAACGATTTAAAATCGCAAGGTTCTCCAGAACTAGACATACAATTTTCTTCTTTGTCCTTATCGTTAGCATCTCCAACCTAATTTAATAAAACAAAAATAAGCACAATTCAATTCACTGTTTTAAAATTAAAAAAATACCAAAAGAATATTAAGGATTTTCTTACCTCGCCTGTCAAACAATGACTTGGTTTTACCCAATTTAACGGAGGCTGAAATAGAACAATATTTTATTCTTAGTGAAGCAGTCGGATCAAAACGCTCAGCAATATAAGACTGACCCGCATGGATGCAACCTGCACTGCACGGCTATAACGCTGTGTCTCAACAACTGCTGTTGCCACAGCACACAAAGACCTCTTAGTTCATAAAAAGTGTGAAGAGCACTTTAAATGCCGAATTTCATCCAGTTCACTAAAAGGGGAATATGCCCTATGCTGTTGTGACTTTAAATCACTTGCTGTTGTGACTTTCAATCACTATGAAGAGCACCAACGTAGATTATTAGTTATTAAGAAAGGGTATAATGACCAAGGTTGTTGTGACTTAGTTGTGGTTGTTGGAAATAATCAGGGTTCGGAAGCCGCGCAGAAGCCGCGCGGAAACCGCGTGTAAGCCTCAGTGAAATCTTCATTTTATCACTATAAAATTCATCTTGATGTATAAAACTGCTCTTTAGCAGACAATCCTTCTTTCTGAAATTTCTTTTTCTGCTCACAAGCAGGTTTAAAACTGAGGCTTATGCGCCGCTGAGGCGCGGCTTCCGAACCCTGGAAATAATAAATAAAACCTTACTTTCATGCCGTACTGATCTGCAATCCAGTCCAGATAACACAAACCATCTTTAAAATTGAAAAAATATAAATCTGCTTACTCAAAACTAAAATCCAAAGTAGAGCAATGTATGTCTATCTTTTTATCTGAATGTCATGAAAAAACCCCAATCACAGAATCTATGTGCTAAACCACAAGATATAATAATAAGGAATAATATGATTGACAGATAAAAAAAACTGAGGTAAAAATCATACCTGTAAATACAGCTGGATTTTCAGCCTTTACATTAAAAACTGGAATTGTATTCTAACAATAATTTTAAATTAATATATTTACTTACTTTAAAAGAATATGTTTAAATTGTACATAATTAAAACAAATAAATTGTGCTCATCAAACAGTAATTTAGTCTGTCTAACAAGATTTTTTTAACAAAAATTATGTGCTTTGTAGATGCCTATTTCTTTTTCCTGTTATATGCAAATAATGTATCTCATACTTCTTTCTGCCACCAAAGTATTTTTATTCTGATTAGATGTTATTTAAATGTAAAATTATAGTGACTTAGCTTACCCTATATCTGTTTACAAACACTTTTTCTACTGTAGTTTTGTCACATCCTTAAACATATTAATCAATTTCTAATAATTAAAAAAAAATCTTTTTACAGATTAAATTTTTCATGTAAAAAAACATGGCAAGGTCTCCAACAAATGATGCCTTAAAACTTGGAACTAAAACTACTACTCTACTAACGGATCAATACCAAGTAACAGAATCAAATTTTGAGAAGTTATCTTTAATTACTGTCTAATTGTTGGAAGCATATTCTTTATCAGTTCACCAATAAAAGTAGAATTATATGAATTTAACAGGTACAACATAGCAAACAGACAGACATATAGGCCAAAATTTATAGAATTGACATGAAAAAAATCTATTGTCCGTCATAGTTTTATCAAGAGCGACTGACCAAGTAAATAATATACTGGATCAGCTGTTACCAGCAACTAATTTAATTTAAAAAAAAAACTTTACTTGATATTTAGCAAATTTGGGGTGCAACGGTTAGTAGTAATGACGACCTTTTTATCTGCTTAAATATTCTTTTATAATTATTTCGCTTTTTGGCTATACCTGATACTAGATGATCATTGAGTTAAGGATATTTAATTCTAAATTCTACTCCAATTTGATCCAACGATTAGTCATCGGTTACTGTTGATTAAGTTGGCATGGAATATTACAATAAATTTTAAAATTTATACTTACCCTTGGAAATAGACAAAGATCCTACCCAATGAAATTTTTCATTTTCATCCAATCTGACCAATGGTGATCCAGAATTACCAAAGGTTATACAACTAAGAAAAAATGTTGATAGACATAATTGATTGTTTTGTTTGGGAAGTTATGGAAATTTATTTAATACTTATATTTGCGGGAACTTTTATTTAATGAAATCTTCCAATTTTTAACATGTACAAAACGGCCTGCTTAATTGCTTCAAGATCCATGACAGATCTATATAGGAAATAAATGTCTATAAATGAGCTCAAGTTTTCCAAAGTACAAGCATATAAAACTCATACTGCTTCAATAATCCATAATAAACTCTCATTGACCAAAACAATAAGGCCCATTATTTTACTTTAGGAAAAATAAACTTATTTTTTTATTTCATGTTGCTATTTGAATTATATTGAAGTATTTGATTTCTATTCATAAAACAGAAAATTTTAATTTTTAGTATAGTAAAGCTAAGAAAACTTAGTTTTGAAAGAATTTGATACTAGCCCCTCCCTAATGTGTTCAGATATAGAACAAAAATTAAAAACATTTTAACCCTTTCGTGACGGTAATTAAAACAAAATATACTAGGAAAATAAATTCCGTAATTCAAAGTGCATTTTTGAAAGAATGAGAAAGGCATTATTATAAATACGTATCTGGAGAATAAATAAAGAAATTAAAAGAAAAATGGAAGAAAAAGCAAGTGAGAGAGAGGTTTAAAAAACAAAAAAAAGGCAGAACGTAATAGTATCAAAGGCTTTAATTACAAAATAAATAACTAAAATCAGCCGAACAGAAATTCTAACATAAGTAGTTGAACTTAATGTAATCTTTATGTGTAAGTTAATATATTTATATTTATTTTCCAGCATAGGAATTTCTATTTGTTATCTCAGATAAATAAAAAAATTCAGAAGAATATTCTAAACTAGCGGATGCCTACTTAGCATCCAGGGGCTCTGTAATAAAAGGGGCAGAAACGGGCTAGAAAATAAAGCTTAAAACTATCCCACGACCTGAATCTGAAAATAAAATAGCCTATTACCGTCTTGGGACCTATGTGAAGCTTAACTAAAATAGAGAACCCAATCACTTCAGTAATCATTGAGATTTTAACCTTCAGACAAAAAAAAACATTAGGGTATAGTCCCTTTGGTGGCAACGGCTTGTAATGGGCGTTTCGTCGTATTTTCACAGTAGCCTTTCCCCTACTTCTAGCCTCTGCGGGGGGGCTCTAACCCTGCGGGCCAATTACCTAACTTAAAATAAGCTACTGTGAAAATACGACAAAATGCCTCTTTAAAGGCGTTGCCACGAAAGAGACTATACCCAAACTTTATATATGTTTACAAAGAAAAGTTTTTATTAGTTATTACTATTGTTGTACGTTGTAAATTATGATGATTGTGGTTGGGTTCATTTATAGAACAAATGTGCATACAAAATTATATAATGGATGCTTATTTGTAAAGAAAAACCATATGGATTCTCCGTTTACCGAGATCTTTTAGTACAGATAGACACACAAACAGATCCTGTCATTTTATTTTTTGATTTGAGGCTAGACCCTCAGTGTTTTACCCTTAGATGGGCGTTTTTAATTATAGAAGTGCTTTGCTTTAAAAAAATATACTTAATAAGAAAGTAAGGACAGCCAAAGTGAGGTTTAGGGTATAGGGCAAATCAAGCACTGAAAGAAAAACACTCCCATGCAATGATAGTTTTAGTTTATAGTATTTTTCAAAACATACTCAAAATCTTAAACGATGGGTGATTTCGTAGAGAAATGTTACTGTTTTCAATATTTTCAAAATACTAAAATAACCCTAAAAATATACAAATTCCCCGATATATTCAAACGACCGGAAATTGAGACTTCACACCTTTGTTAACATTTTGATACGGATAGAAGGGGTCAACTTATGCTAGATTTGGGATGTATTTGTAAGATACTACATATGTTCACATATCTTTACGGTCAAACATTGTCAGAAAATCATAAAAATTCCAGAAAATATTATTATACGAACAAGGTTTATGGCCTCACTAGAATTTTATGACTTGGAATAATAAAGGTTTGGTGAATACATTTTTTTTCTATCATCACGCAATCTCGTAGCAAGATAGTTAATCTTAGTTCTTATTGCTAATTTCGCTTGTTTTTTTATTTTCATTTTGGCAGCATTTCATGCTTAATAAACCAACCAATCAAAATTAAAGAAAAAAAGTCTCCAAAGTTGTTATTTGCAACTCTAAATGTGTTAATGTTCGTTTTAGAGCTTTGCTTTTATGTATGTTGTCATCCTTGTCAAATAACATATTACAGAGTAGCTTTGTAACTAAAAATTCAAAAAATCAAAATGTTTAAAAAGGAGTAGCTTGGCTTCCGCTCTGAATGTAACTAAACAAGTATGATAACACCCTTAAAAGCAAAGCTCAGTGATTATAAAGTCAGACAAACAAATATAGAGTTAACAGCGCATTTAATATTAAAAATCATGTTGAACAAATTTTATTATAAATCTAACCAAAAAATAATAAACATTCAAATTCTCAGAGACTCAGTCATACTTACAATTAATATAAACCGCTTTCTAGGATATACAGCATGACCCTCGAAAAAGTATTTTTAAGCATCTGCAGCCCTTATTTCTCAATGGATTATTAAAAAATGCATATGTCCTTGTTCTCCATAGTATTCCACGTAAGTAGATATAAAAATATTTTTTTTACCTCCATTAACACCGGAGATTTTTAGAGCTAAAGTTTTGAAAAAGTGACTGAGAAAAAGAATTTTTTTTGTTTCTCTTTATTTTTTGGATGGTTATATTATGTTTTTCTGGCAACTGATTAATGAGACACAAAGAAAAACAAGTTAACTAAATATTTCTTTTTTATTCCACCAAAAAATATAAATTTTTAATGGCAAAAAATACTACTGAATGAATTGATTATTTGCAAATTTTAGGTTATTTATCAACCCTTATTTATAGAAAAGGATTAATTATGACAGTTGCTCCGCCTACTTTTCTGACATCTCAATTATTTAATAGGGGGTAAATTAAGCTTTTTAGACTAAAAAATCATTATGTTTATTTTTATTTTCTTTATAACTTTTTTGTTATTAAAGTTAGGATTGTGAAACAAAAACAATTTTCCTGCTATATTCATATAGATTTATTTGGTTTTTTAATCTTAAACAATTTTGCCTAATAAGTAAGTTTTTCTAAATATCATTAAACTAAAAAGACTCCAAAAATATGTGTAAAAAAATGCTTTTTACTCAAAAACTAAATTTTTTATTTCATTTTTGTATAAAGTTTCTGCTAGTAACAAAAATAAAAGGATTTCTAGCTTAATTTTGCTAAAAAAGTCGTTTCATGTTAAAAGTTACTTTTTCCTCAGTCACTTTTTCAAAACTTTAGCACTAAAAATCTCCGGTGTTAATGGAGGTAAAAAAAATATTTTTATATCTACTTACGTGGAATACTATAGAGAACAAGGACATATGCATTTTTTAATATTTCATTGAGAAATAAGGGCTGCAGATGCTTAAAAATACTTTTTCGAGGGTCATGCTGTAGAATGTACAATTATAAGAATGCTTAAATTAAATGAAATAATCAAAATTATCATGCATTTTAAATTTGTTTCGCTTTTATGGATTTTGACAATTTGTGTATTGTAACTTATAAAAAAATTGCTCATTTGTAAACATCATATTCATGACCAACTTCCTATCATAAAGGGGTGGGAGGACTATATACTGTTAAAGTTTAATAAATGTATGTCTAAGCTAAGCGAGGTTTTTCTATAATTTGTGTTGGTTCTTGAGACTTGACGCGTCGGTCTGTGCATCATTAATTTAATGTATAGATATTGTATAGATTTAGAAAGCGTTGCAACTATATAATACTTACTTATAATTTTGATTATACTTATACATTTATGCTTATGTTAATGTTTGATTGTACTACCATTTCGCTTTTATGGATGTTGTGATCCTTGTTGATATAATTAAACCTTAAAAATATCCCTCACCCCCCCCCCCTTCATATTTATATTTGACTTACAACTTTGGATGGAAGAAAATAATACCCTTTAGGATTTAACTTTCACTTGACCTATACTGAACTCCCCCCCCCCCCCCATCTCTTTTAGCAAAAGTTGACCGATGATCATTCATCATATATCATACATACATCATAATAGGGGGAGGGGAGGGATCTTTTACTTACAACGAGACTTAAATAAATATAAGAAGAGTATAAGTATTTAGAAAAAAATAACATCCTATTATATAAAGAAGTTGGAGTTTTTTGTCTTAAGCTTTAGATTTCAATAACTGCTAAACAGATTGGGTTCTCTATTCTAGGTAAGCTTCACATAATTTTTGTGATGGTTTTATGCTGTTATATTTTCATATTTAAGGTTTACGATGGTTTTAAGCTATTCTTTAGTTCTTTTTTTGCCCCTTCGAATAAAGAGCCTCTGGATGCTAGGGGCGTAGCTGCTAGTATACATATAATAGGATACTAGTTCAGATATTTTTTAAGCTACTGACCCAAAAAAAAACAAAAATAACAACACAGCACAAATTTTGCCGTTGAATGTGTGCGTCTGTTTTGATCTACACTGTTAAAAATAATTTTTTTATTTAGTATCAATTGATACT
Organism: Acartia tonsa; assembly: GCF_053477335.1. NCBI lineage: Eukaryota > Metazoa > Arthropoda > Copepoda > Calanoida > Acartiidae > Acartia > Acartia tonsa. The sequence goes on along the minus strand of NC_137260.1, from coordinate 63,551,124 downwards.
CTGGAGAGTATTGGACCCGTAAGTACCCTACAACTATATAATTAATATATAACACTATGTAATACTATATAACACAATAATTATTACTATACAGAACCCATACATTTTTTTAGTATCGATTGATACGCTCTAGGGTACTATAGAATACGCTGTAGAAAAGTTTATAAAAATAGTAATATTTCATACGTTGTAGGGTATCGGAAAATACGCTGTAGAAATGTTTCTTGATTTAGTACTATTTCATACGCTGTAGCGTATCAGACAGTACGCAAGAGAATGGTTTATTAAAATAGTAACTATTCATTCGTTCTAGGGTACGAATCTGTACTGAATAATTGAAACAGGCACCATTCGTGCACACCTCTCATGGAAGTGTTTCAATGCTTGGTCGTTTTAGACAAAGATGAAATGTTACTATTTATGCTCAGATTTATAGTTTTGTTTTTTGTAATTATGTCTGACCATAGTTTTTATTTTTAAGGATAATGTTAAGTCCTAAACATCTTTAAAGTAATTTTTTTACTAAATTTACATTTAAATTAATGTTTTATGGCTCTGCTTGGTATGTTTGTTGATATAACAAAATGTATATGTACATATAATAATCATATATTATAAACTGATCTTTCATACAAAGTAAAACAGTTTCATTCCCTACAAAGTATCAAAAATTATGATAGAGGGTAACAACAATTGCGAAGGAGGGCAATGAAAACTTACTTCTACCGTATTGAATTATATTCCCAAGAGCGTATTAGACAATACTATACAGACAAATACATTATTTAGTACTATGTGTTACTTCACAGAACATTACCTAATACTTTAATACAGCATTGAAAACTTCCTTGTATCGTAATGAGGTTTTTTTCCTACTACGTATGGATTGATACTATACATTAATGTGAAGAATATAGAGTATCATCTGATGCTAAAAAAAAAAATTATTTTTAACAGTGTAGCTGAACTTTACAGGTTAGCTTCTAATAGGTAAAACCCTCTCAATATTTTTTAACATTCTTACATAAAGATCATAACAGAAATTCTTTACTGTCCCCAGGGAGGAGGGTGTATTAGACTGTAAATTAAATTGGTACCCAAAGTTTTAAAATTACTTTATTTTATTGGTTGGCGCAAAACTTTGGGTACTTTTATTGTATTTTCATTGGTTGGTTTAAGACTATCAGTGTCCACACTTTTCAACCAATAATCTTAATCTACATATGGGGTAATTTTGTTTATCATTACTGGGGATGTACCAGGGGCATCCAAGCTTATTTTTTTTTTTTGGGGGGGGGGAGGGTGAATATTTTTTTTAATGGGAGGTTATTTTTAACATATGGTTTTGTTTTCAATTCTAAATATACTACAAACTACGCTTGAAGTTAACCAGTATTTCTTGTAAAAAAAAGTAACAGGATGTCTTTATAACTTATTGTTTCTTTGGATCGATATGATTTTAACCCTATTTTATGGGGGGGGGGGGGGGTTGAAAATGTATGAAATCTGAGTACTAAGCTTATTGAACTAGCAGAGTCACGGAGAGGGTGGACATTGGACTGTAAATTATATTAGCTTAAAAACTTTGGGTATAAAATGTATTTATCAACTCTGTGATCGTTGCTTAAAGATTATGTGACAATTTAAAACACAATAAAGTTAAGTTCCAGACATTTTAAACTTAAATTGTAATCTAATGAGGGGTATTTTTGTTTATCATCAAAGTTCCCTTCCTGGGCCCAGCTGAGTAAACAACTGCAACATGCAACATGAGTATTTTATAATATAGCTCTATCAATATCCAGGGAGGGAGGGGACAATGGGCTGTTCATCTCACTAATCATATATTCGTTGGCTTTACAAATTTGGGGACTTTTATTAAGTTTTGAATTTTGATTGGTTTGTTCATTAAGTTGGGTGTCCAACGTTTCAACCACTATAGTAGTAAAAAAAGGGTAAATTTGTGTATTAATATTAGCGATGTACATCAATTTATCGGCCATTGTCTTATCAATTTAGATCTCTGATCAATATCCTTGTCAACATGCAATTTTATTGGTTTATATCGACTACAAGAAGAGAAAAATTTAGGTTGCAATATCCCCTCACATTTGTTGGTCGGGATGGAAGGGAAGGGGTAAAGAAGAGGAATGGGGGAGATATAAATTTTAGCCCGCCGAATAGTTCACTTTTTAATAGAACAGGAAAATCTGATGTAATGTCTAAGTAATTATAAATCCATTTTAAAGTCGATACTATCCCAAAAAAGGACCACTGCACTGTTAAGGACATTTGATAATTAATGACACAAGTACTCAAAGTTTTATTAATAAGTTTTTTTACTCGTAGGTTAAAAAAATTGAATTGTGATTGGTAGGGTCCGAACTTGTAGTGCCCAATCTTTTTAACCAATGTTTTATATTGTATAGATTTTTATTTATAATTTTTGGTGATGTACATCAATGCAAAGTCCATTTTCTAATCCCCTCAGATTCCTGGGTATGAATCATAGATTATTTGTGTGTGTGTCCATTCCATTTTAGAGGCGCTACTACAACGGAAATATTATTACTTGGATGCTGCATCATATTTTCATGTATTCTGATAAAGTGAAACTCATAGCTGGCTAAAATAACCATACCCCCCACCCCCCAATCTACCCACTCCCCTTCTACTAGATGAACTAATGAACAATAAACGAGTTCTGTGTTAGCAAGCTAAATTAACTACAAATTTTCTTTCTCAGTATATCCATGTATATATTTCATATTATTTCATTGTTTGTCCATTTTTAAAAACCCGGAAGGCAAGTAGGGATTGAATGGACTGTAAAGTGTAAATTATACTGGTACCCAACGTTTTATAATCACGTTTTCTCATTCGTTTGCTTGGACTTATAAATGTATTATTTTTGACAAAATCATACGTCATTTTTTTTGTAAAATTGTTAAATACAGAATACTGTTTAAAGGACATACCTAACCGTAATTGACGGACATACCGACTCTAATCATAGAAAAGCTCTGCTTTATTAAAAGTAAGGTTTCAAGTTTGACCCCTTGCTCAAATCAAAACCTCAACTTCTTTTCTATTATAAGAGTCGGTCCGTACGTCTGTAACAGTTAGCTCTTTTCGTTATCAGAATGTCCGTATGTCCATTTCAAACATGTTGATTTTCAAGTTTTTCAACATCAAATTTTTATGCATTATAATTATCTGAATGATATGATTTTTGGAATACAGATTCCTAGAACAACAATGTATAATGTTATTCAGTTCTGACACTCTACAGGTGTTAATGTTTGTTTGTCCTACTATTTCAGAGCTTCCCTTTCATGGATGTTGTCATTCTGTTTTTATAACTTTTATAAATGCTCAAATTAAAATTAAAATTTAGAAAGCGTAACAACTCTATAATCGTTACCAGAATGTCCGTACAACTATTTTAAACATTTTATTACTATTTTATTACATACAAAATGATATTTTATTTTTCTAAAAAAATAGCTGTTTTAAGGCATACAAAAATTATTGCATGAGAATACTGAAGGGGTTGGAAAGACAAAAGTATAAGTACAGATTCTATATATAACATATCTCCGCCCATTTCCCTATCCAATTTAAATTTTAGCTAACAAAAAATAGCTATTTGTTCTGAACGGACGGAACGATCCTAATCATAGAAAGCTTCGCTTAAAAAAAAAGCTTATTATATAAGTTTTACAAGCAGAGAATCAATACAAAACAAACAGATTCTATTTTTAAAAAAAGATTAATTTTGCAGATTTGTAATTGATTGCTTTCTACCTATTCCCTAGAAAGGTCCAAGTCATGCTCTAACTAAGGATCTCACTAACCGCTGAACCAATGAACAATAAAGCTTCTTAATTAAAAGTGAAAGTTAAATTTTGTTTCTTTTAACTTTTAAAACTGCTCATATTTAAACATCAAGTTCCTATTGTAAAGATTTATGGGAAGGGGTGTTAATTATATCTACTGCTGTTAAAAACAAAGCTTTTCTATAATTGGGGTTGGTTTCACGTCCGTCCGTCTGTACATCTAGAACTGATAGATTAAGAAAGTGGAACAACTTTATAATATTAACTTATAATTCTGTTTATAATTTATTCTGATTATTCAGTTCTGACAATCTACAAGTGTTACTGTTTGTTTGTACTACTGATTCGCTTTTATGGATGTTGTCATCCTTGTTGATAAACCCTCTGATTTCCTTTATTTGGCTAAAGTTAAACAGAGTTGCCCCCCCCCCCCCATATCCAATTGAATATGATTTACTACTATTTTCTGCCAAAATAAAGGTAAAAGGTAAAACATGGACAATAATAGTTATTTCTTTCATTGTATTATAAACGGCTTTCCGCGGATATAGAATGTACAATTATAAGATTAAAACCAGTTTTTTTGGCCCCGAGGTGCCAAAGAAAAAAACTAATTCTATATTCTAATCTCCCTCCCCCCCCCCCCATAAAAAAAAGTTGCTCTTAAGAATTCATTTGTAGTTCAGGAAGGGAGCAGAGAAAATAAGAACGGCTTGTTTTTTTCCTATGCCTTGTAAAGTAAATCATATTCAATTGAATATGGGAGGGGGGGGGGGGTAAAAAACCCTGTGAACACACCCCACCCCCCATAATCCTATACAATAGGAAGTTTAAATATGAGCATTTATAGAAACAACAAGGATGACAACATCCATAAAAGCGAAGCGCTGAACTGGTAGGACAAACGGACATTAACACTTGTATAGTGTCAAAATTGAATAATCAGATTATAAATGTATAAGAGTCGATGTAAAATTGATTATAGAGTTGCTACGCTTTCTAAATCTTACCTAATTACTGCAGGAATCACTATGCAAAGTTTGAAATCGATAGGACAGTTCTAACATGCCTAAATTAACGAAAAAAGCTATCTGTTACGGACGGACGTACGGAGTGACGGACGGACGTATGGACGGACCGACCCTAATTATAGAAAAGCTTCGCTTTTAAAAATTAACTTTTATGTGAGACAATGTTAGATATACCTTTGTAAGAATGTGTTTCTAAGGACCAATTTTTAAAAGCGAAGCTTTTCTATAATCAAGGCCGCTCCGTCCTTTACTGATATCTCTTATCATAATTTTCTTTTCTATAATTGGGGTTGGTTGCACGTCCGTCCGTCTGTACATCTGGAACTGATAGATTTTTTAGAATTTAGGCATGTTAGTATTGTTCTATTGTACAATTTAGAAAGCATAGCAACTCCAAATATTCACTTATAATTTTGTTTTTACTTAAACATTTATATTCTGATTATTCAGTTATAACAACAGACAAAATACAAGTGTTAATGTTTGTTTGTACTACTATTTTGCTTTTAAGGAAGTTATCATCCTTGTTTTTTATCTCTCATTTTATTCTTAATCCTCTCCCTCTCCCATATGTTGACCCGTTTAAGATGACCCCTTCTTAAGTTACAGTGGAGTATTATCATAAGAACCTCATAAAAAGGAGGGAAATTTTAACTGAAGATAAATTTTTTTTTCTGCAGTGCCGCTACTTTACAAATACGAACTGTAAAATTACAAGTCAAACAAGATAAAGTGGTTCTTTGACAATCACTATTTAATCTGGACAACATTTTGCTTCAGTAAACAATGTTTATACTTTATAATGACATGCATATTAAGTAAATATTAAGTAAAAAAACCTTTCAGTGTTAAAAATCTTATCTATTATACAAATTTTATATCTATTTAAATTTTTTCATGTATATTTCAACAAAAAAAAACTTTAGCTAGAAAATTTTTTTTGTAATATGCGAAGGTTCCGTGATCATATGAACATGCTAATTTATTTGAGAAATCCAATATTTTTTAAAAAACTCAAATTGCCCAATAAAATTAAACGGTCTAGCTAAGTTTTTGAAAGGGATAATTAGTGATTTACAACGATATCCTGGCCGTATGAAAATGTATAGCTATTTCAATATTTATAATATTCCCATTTAACCCCTTTCTTTCACACGTTTAACCCCAGTATGAAAATTAGGGAATTTAGCAATATTTGGCACCAATTTTAATATTTTGAAGCCTTAAATTAGTTTTTGAAACTAACGATATGACTGCTCCCATGTTTCAGAAGTAAGTTGTAAATGAGAAGGAATAGGTTTTTCCCATATGCCTAACTCCTGCAGGGGGCTCTAACCCACCGAGGTTTACCCTTGATGTGCCCTTACTTTTTATGAAACTAGCGGCTTCGCCCCTAGCCTCTAGGGGCTTTGCCCTATATAGTTTTGGGAAGTCAACCCTCCTTAATAGAAATATTCAAAAAATTATTCTTTGTTTAATTACTCTGTGGTAAAATTAAACCCAGGTTGTGCCTTTAAGCACAAAAATTTTAATTTGTACAAATTAAACCCAGGTTGTTTGCTGTATACACAAAAATTTCAATTCGTAAAAATCAGACCTAGGTTGTTCGCATACACAAAAATTAAAATTAAAAAAAAAATATTTAGATTTTTTTTTCGGGGGGGGGGGATTCATGGGGGCTTCGCTCCATGTTGCAGTGGGGTTCCCCCACCCCAATTACTGGTTTTTGTTTTAAAAAAATTTTGGAAGTGGGGATTTTTTTATTTTTTGGGGGGTTGGGGTGTCCCACCCCCCAAGAAAATAGCTTAAAACCACCAGAGGACCAGTAGGTATATTCCCAGAAGGGTAGAGCCCAATTTGATCAGCAGTTACTGAGATTTTACAAAAAAAATGTAAAAAAAAAAATTTGGGGGGTTGGTTTTTTTTATTTTTTGGGGGGTTGGGGGTGTCCCACCCCCCAAGAAAATAGCCTAAAACCACCACAGGACCAGTAGGTATATTCCCTGAAGAGTAGAATCCGATCGGTTTAGTGGTTACCGAGATCTTAAGGGACAGACAGACAGACGGACAGACGGACAGACGGTCAGACGGACAGACGGACAGACGGACAGACATCAAGCTACTTTGTATTATAGATATCTACAGTGTTTTTTTTTTTTTGAGCACTTTTTTGAAAGCAATTTTACCCCACTTTTTTAAAGAATTTAATGATTAATGGCTTATTTTCTTTGTTTTTTAAGGGGAATTATGAAACAACAACAAAAATTACAGTTTTTGTTGAAAAAGTACAGTAAAGTTGAAAATTAAAAACTTAGGTGTCAACATCTAAAAATGGTTTTAGTGCATTTTTCTTATGCTCAAATAATCAACCTTTTGCAAGAATAGCTGCTAAACACTTCAAAGTTGAGAAATAGAGCTAAAAATGTATACAGATACTATTAGGGACATGTACTAGAACATATCAAAGTTTGAAGGTCATATCTCAACCAGGGAGGGAGTACTGGCCCCCCAAAGTCGACTACAGAAAATCCATTTTTTAAGAAAAATGCGCTAAAACCATTTTTATATGTTGACACCTAAGTTTTTAATTTTCAACTTTACTGTACTTTTTCAACAAAAACTGTAATTTTTTTTTGTTGTTTTATAATTTCCCTTAAAAACGAAGAAAATAAGCCATTAATCATTAAATTCTGATAACTATAAGTGGGGTAAAATTGCTTTCAAAAAAGTGCTCATAAAAAAAAACACACTGTATAATATAATACAAAGTAGCTTGATGTCTGTCCGTCTGACCGTCTGTCCGTCTGTCTGTCCGTCTGAAGCTTAAGATCTCAGTAACCGCTGAACCGATTGGGCTCTACTCTTCAAGGATTATACCTACTGGTCCTGTGATGGTTTTAAGCTATTTTCCTGGAGGTTGGGACACCCCCAACCCCCCAAAAAACTAAAAAAATCCCTATTTCCAAATTTTAAAATTTTTGTAAACAAAAACCAGTAATTGGGTTGGGGAAACCCCACTGCACAATTGGGCGAAGCCCCCATGAACTCCCCCCACACAAAAAAAAATTTCACCCAAAAAAATTTTAGGGCTTTTTGTAACTTTTAAAAATTTACATCTTTAAAAAGTTGTTGCAATTATAGGTATTAAATAAAATTTACAGAGGAGAGTTTTCAATTTATGTGTATATGTGGTCCAATCAGTGGGACTATCGGAGCTTGCGTCGCATACGGGGTACTTGCTTATGCTCACCCAGTACGAGATATACGGTGAACAACCTGGGTTTAAATTTTACGAATTGAAATTTTTGTGCATACAGCACACAACCTGGGTTTGAATTTACCAAAGAGTAATTCGGCAAAGAATAACTTTTTTGAAAAAATAACTATAAAATTATTCTGGAACGTTGACTTTCCTTTACCTCATGGGGCGAAGCCCCTAGAGGCTAGGGGCGAAGCCACTAGTAAAACATATAGAATTTCTAAGAAAGTTTAAAGCTTAACAAGGATAACATTATTTATTTCTTAGTAAAGCTAATAAACATGAATATCTTTACAATAGAATTTATACAATATATTTGATAGCTTGGTCTAAACTGACCAAGCTAAATTTGCTTGATTCACTTCACTAAGAGATGCGATTGATAATGAAGATTTTTTTCTTTGAAATATATTTCGTTATGAAGCAGCAGTAGTTACTAATTTATAAATGTTATGGTTGAGATAGATTTATAACTGTTAAAAGTATACAATATATTTGATAGCAGATGAATATGAAAGCATTTCAACAGACGGACGGACAAAGTAAGTTATATACTGCATGTTCATCAGTATGGGGAATTTTCTTATAAAATTTCCATCCGTTTAATTTTAATAACTGAGAACGTTTACTCCTTTACCGTTTCCTACAGACAGACAGGCTGACATTTCGATTAGAGTAGCTTTGATACAAAGAAATTTAACAAGGATGATAACATCCATATAAAATTAGTGAAGTTAATAAAAAATTAATAAGATAGACGGACGAAGTGGTTAAAACATTAGATTTCAAATAGACATAGAAATATATACAGTAAACTTTAAACATACATCTCTAATAGCAAAAAAATCTAATTACTAAAACTTTAGCATAATTAACGGACTGACTGACAAAGTTAATTGAATAGATGATGCTTTTTAGTTAGCTTAATCCTCACAGACAAATTTGCTTTCTATTTCTAATTTTTAAATAATTCATAATTCTGATTTTGTACAAAGTTGACAGACATACAAAGTCCATGTTGAATTTTCTGCTAAAAAAGTTTTTTTTTTAATACCTCGCACCCTCAGACGGCCCAAAGGCCGCTTCTTAACCCTTACAGATCGGGAGGGGGGGGGGTCATATTGACCCCCCCCCCTCTGATTTTTCAATGTCATTTTTTTTGTAGGTAAGATAGAGAGTTGTGACTTCATGATTTTAAAAATTAGTAATTATACGTCGGCAAGAGTTGATCTTATAAGGATATCTGGTCTGTGTCGGTCGTGGCGTCCGGTCAAAGTCGGTTAGGTGGAACCAAATTTAGAAAAAATTCTAAATAAATCTTAATTTCTACATTATGACTTTTGTTTATAAAGTAGAAACCTAAAATTTTTTTGGTGAATACTTAGATATCAATGACCTTCTGAGAAAAGTGGTGTTATGACCGTTTGACCGCTCCCTGACTGACTTTATGACCGATTTTTGTCCGGCTTTTACTACAGACATATATCATGAATATCGTGGCTTCTATTACAGCTAGAGGCCTAACATTTTTTTTGGTAAATCCTTGAGCAACAGTAAACAGATAAAAATATTAATTGGCGCCGCCAACCGCCGTTTTACCGCCGTAACCGCCGAAAATGGCGGTTTCCGTTATTTGCCGTTTTTCGGCGATGATCTGAAAAAGTAATTTTTTTGTTATGAAAAATAAAAGTTCGTCCTAATATTTGGTCATCCTAGCTGCAAAATTGGCCGCTCTACAGCTGTTTTAATATTTAGCGGCTGGCCGCTAAAAAGCGGCTAAGGAGCGGTCTGACCGCTACGACTAGAAAAAGTAATTTTCTCTAAAAATACACATGAACCACCAGAAAAAAATTTTATGTCTCTAACTGTAACAGGAGCCGAGATAGAGGGGGAGGTCAATATGACCCCCCCCCCCCCCGATCTATTAAGGTGGGAATAGGGGCCCGATCTGTAAGGGTTAACTAGTAAATCCTATATACAAGTAACTTGGTGTCTGTCAGTATGTATGTACTATCTATTGGGCGGGAGGAAGTACACTCCCCCATCCAAAAATAGTTTTTTCCTTTTTTTAAAGGAAATATAAAAATAGAGGCAAATCGCCACACCAGCTCTGTTAGTATAATATAAATATAAATGATATACCCTCTTTCTGAATCATCTTTATAACATACTGTTCCACGAGGATAATAAGTATTAGAACCCATCCAGTCTGGATCTTTACATTTCTAAGAAATACAAATGAAACATTTACATATCTGAATATAATTAAATAATAACTCTAAAAGATTATTGGCTAAATCTTATAAAATTTCTTAGGCTAGCCCAGAAGTTGTGTTACCCAAGTCTTACATATTTTTTCATATCTACCTATGTAAATTAGGAAATAGTTTTATTCTTACCGTTTCAATCATTGGAGATGTTTTAGGGATATGATTAGTGTAGACAAAATTGTCTAAATAGATTTGAGGTGCTCTGTGAGAAGGCTCTGGGTCCATCCATGTGACAAGCCTACCCTAAAATTTGCTATGAATTTGAAATAAGTTTTAAAAAAGCAGAAATATATCAACAATTACTCTTTTTTTCCATATAAAAAGATAAAAGGATTTAATGTCCAATATCTTCATAGAGATATCTTTATGATCGATTTGATTGTTGTAGTCTTATAATATAATCTTTTTTTTGCACCAGAAAGACATTTTTTCAATGATGATTATTGTTGGGTAAATTGATTACAAAGTTCAAAAATAGAATATTCAACGTCAATAGCAGCAAATAAGGTAGCAGCTGGCTAAATCTGCTGAAGCTGTGGATGGTAAGGTAATAAGGGATCACAAAAATCATATTGGTCAAGAAGATATCTTTTGGCAGAAAGGTGAAACTGTAATCCTATGGATAAACATTTGATTGTAGACTAATTTCTGTTTTTATAAAACTTGTAAATATTATTGAATTATGAAATAATTCATTGCAATATATTCTATATTTAAGTATTTGTTTAATTTTAAAAGAAGTGAAAAATTTAAACAATGTAAAACTTACTGGTTTTTTTGTGTCATAGAGATCTGGATCAGTGGGTAAACACGCGGGGTAGATTGACTTGTCATTGACGTCTGTATAATCTTTTAAAGCCTAGAAGTAATAAATAAGAGTCATTGGTATGTAATTTATTCATTGTGAAATTTTAAATGTCAAAAAGATGTAAGACTTTCACCTTTGGATTAGAAACATGATAAACAGCAATGTCTCCTCCTGAGCCTGGTTTTCCAATTCCAAAACTTGGATGCTGTGTTATCTGATGGAAAAACCGAAAATTAATGGTTTTTATTGTATGTGTAAAATGTAGAATAGAATTTACAGAAAATTACTAAAAATTTGTTGAAATGTTTTGTAGCACTTATCTCATGTATTATCAAAAGCAGCTCAAGTACTTGTTTCTTTACATTTTCACACTAGCATTAAGATAAACTTAAACATTAATAAACAACGGAGGTTTAACAGAGCGTATGTTTTAATTCATTTATAAAGAAAGGCTTTTTTAGGCAGTGATAAATCATTTACTTTTGATCATCAAGCAAAGAATTAAACTCCCACCCAACCCATTATTTTTTATATCAATTTAAATAAATGGTTGAAGGGTTATTTATGCCTTACAATTTCTCTAACCTTTGTAACTGTGGTAACTCAAATTTCTCTGTCATAAATTTGAGCATTTTCTTGTGACGTAAAGTCAAATAATGTCAGTGTACTTTGCATAGAGGGAGGGGGGCATTTTGAACATTTTGCCAAACTTTGATTTTCTATATAGATTTTGAAATAAGGGCGTTTCAAGGAGGGGGGGGAGATTTATTTTTTTTATGAAACTGTGTATTCATTTCCAACATTTATTTAAATTTACGGAGAACAGTTTCTTTTTTGGGGCCAAAATGCTACAAACCATTAAAACAACTTTTAAGGACCTTAGTAAATAGGAGAATAATAATCAGAATTTGCAAAGATGTATTAAAACTATCAGGGAGTAAGGGAGGGGACAATGGGCAATTAATTCAATATAAGAGTTATCAAATAAAAGGAATGAAATCCAGTTTAATCCAATAAATTTGTAGGAAATTATAAAGGGATTGTTAATTGAATAACAGATTTCCATAGCGTCATGTAAAGTGAAATCACAACTTGTTTTTTTTGAAATATATTGAGGTTTTTTGGTGTGATTTTTATTTCAAAAGATTATTGGACCCGGCCAGCTGCTAGCATGAATATGACTGCCCCTTTTTATTCTGTTTATTTCCCTTGCCCTTTGCCCCTACCTCCCTTCTCCCCGTCTGCTACATTCCAAACTAACACAACGAGTGTTTATTTCCCTTGCCCCCCACTTCCCTTATCCCTTCTCCCCGTCTGCAATATTCAAAACAAACATAACGAGTAGCGGCATTTCATGCGCAAGTCCCCAAACTCAGTCAGAAACTGCTAAATTCTTGCACATTCCCTTTAAGCCAGTACCCAAAGTCTGAGACTCCTAAAAATTGAATATTCCATCCATTGTCCCCTCCCTTACTCCCTGTAAAACTATACAATTTATATTAAAGAGTTTTGGTTCTCCTTTATTTTGATTTATAATTTTATTGATCATTAAAAAATACCTATACCTTGTCAATTTTAAGTACTACTTCCTTTTCTGGTGTAAAGTATTCTGGTATTGCTTCTGTTGTGAATTCTCCACAGACTAAATATTTGAAGAAGAAAACATACAATTTAATATGAAAAAAATAACAACAAAAAATATTATCCTGTTTATATAATTTTAGAAATTTCTGAAGTCTTTAGATAAATTGAATATTCTTTGTTAAAGGTACTTATATGGTCGAAATCTAAATGTAATACTAAAGGTTTTTAATAATTTTCTGTAACCCTACCTATCTCTAAATCTGATGTTTTAGCCAAATCAACAATTGGATGATTTCCGCAGTAAGAAGTTGTCTACAATTACAAAACAATTAATTCAACACCGTTTTCAAGGAATTTCTATTTAGAAATATAAGCCGGGATAGGTAGCCGCAGGATAAACTGAATTTATCCTCTTAGCTTATAGAAGCAAACTGTTGGCCATGCAGCTCACAAAGCAATGCAAATACCGCAATCACCTTAATCCTCATCAAGTCTAAGCCATCCTATTCTGCAGAAACTCTAAGCATAATTAACCCACAAAGCAACCCAACATATTAAAAAAAGCTGAGCGGCTTTGATTAAGAGTCAGCCACTCTAAGCCACAGTCCCACTCAAATACAGTTACTTAATTATGTTTCTGCAGTCATATAACCCATTCTACCTTGAGATGCCAATCCCTGACTTTAAGTAAAATTTTATCTTACATTTCTACAGGAAGCTCTATTATCAATTTCTCTACAGCAGCATGGTTCAAGAGTATTTCCTGTCCACATGTCCTTAAACAATTGTCACATTATTGATAAATGAAATTTAGAGTCGAAAAAGTGATCACAACATATTTTTAAAATAAACCCTAAAGATTTGGCTTTTGTAATTCCTGTATTATAGATAAGAAAATTTGGGTCATGTGAAGGAAACGCAGTTGCAGGTTTCGTTGTATTTTCACAGTAGCTTTTGAAAGGTTATTTTAGGTTAGGTTTAGTTAAGTTAGGTGATTGCTCCGCAGGGCTAGGCAATCCGCCCTGCAAGGTTAGAGACACTGCAGGGGCTAGAAATAGGAGAAAAGCTACTGTGAAAATATGATGAAACCAGAGCTGGATCTTTAAATCGTTTTGATGGTGTGCTGAATCGCGGCGATTTAAAGGTGAACCGTAGTTGCGCTGATGGTGCGACTGCTATAAAACATTGATTTTAAAAAGATTTTCGGCGCGGTGTTGTTAGATCGCTTGTGACACTCAATAAAATATCAACCGCGCCAGTACAACTTTATTACTTAAGCCGTGTCAGTAAGGTATTTTATATAAAATGCTGTGTCAGTACGGTATTTTATATAAAACATTAATATATAATTTATTTTTAAAATAACTATAAAAACGTTTTCACGATAGTTTTGCAATAAAATATTAAAGTAATTAGAAAAAAAATTATTTATTAAATAAATCACCCCGATTTGGCGCGGCAATGCCACTCGCTGAGTACTATTGGCGCGCTGGTACCGCGCCACTGGCCACGCCAAATCGTCCATGCCATTTCGATTGGTATTAATAATCTGATGGTGCGCTGAAATGAATCGCCCCAGTTCAGCGCACCTATTAATGAAATAAAGATCAAGCTCAGCAACTTTGTTTTCTTCACATGATCCGAAAATTGTCATTGGTATAATTTTCGCTAAAAAAGTTATTTCTGAGGATAATCTACTTATTGCCAATACATATAATATATCTAGATAATCTATCTGACCCCATTTATCGTCAAGCTGAGAAAGGGGAATTTTTTTGCAGACAAATACTGTTGTTTACATTTTGTTATATACCAGATACAGACGACGAAATTTAAGACAATTTATTGATGATGTTTTTTTTTAGGAAGCTAACTCTATTCAAAGAGTTTGATTACTATCTTATTGTGTTTTGTCATATGCTTCACATTATACAAGAAAGAAAACCTTTATCCTAAGAAGTGCAACAATTTGTAGCTGACTCAGAATGTGAACGAAATAAAAAAATGATGTCCTTATGTACTAGGATCTGTAAAATGTTTGAACCAATCAGATGTCTTGAATGTACCATCAGTAATCTTCTATTGGCTGATTTAGACAATATGTCTCTAGAGTATTTTATTACCTTACAAATATTGTTGCAGTGAGCAGCAGACACAAGGATAGTTTCTTTGGGATAAGCTGTAACATATCCAATATTTTAGTTTTAAAAAATGCAGGGAAATATAACTTGCTACCAATAAATTTTTCTTTACCTGAAAGTAGAACTACTCCACACCTGTGTCGACCCCTGAAGCCACTGTATTTTAATGAACACAACCATGGTGTCCTGAAATTGGATTACAATACTATAACATACATGCAGTAATCACAGTATTTATATTTCTAGAATGGGTAAATATTATATACTAGAGTTGGCTCAATATAACTATATCGCTATTGGCTAGTTTTCTATAAGTACATTTCTATTTATCAATAATTCAATTTTCCTCTCCCGCCATTACTATCTAAAAGAAAGAAGTAAATATTTATTAATTTAAATGATTTTAAAAAGATTTTTCAATTATATTTTTTTCACATTACCATCACCAAAGGGTTAATATGATTAAAATTTTAGTTGTAATATTTTAACACAAAGGAAGTGTCACCACAATCGAATTCTTTTAAAATAGAGTTTTCTTAGATTTACTCTATTATGAAAGTATATTTTTTATTTATGAAGAAAGGATTAAATACTTCAATGTAATTCAAATATCTACATGAAGTGAAAAACTGAATTCATTCCATAAACAAATAGAATAAAGGTCTTATCGCTTTGGTCAATGAGAGTTTAATGAGGATTATTGGAGCACTATGAGTTTTAAGCACATTACCATTGGAAGACTCGAGCTCATTTATAGACATTTATTTCCTATATAGATCTGTCATGGATCTTGATGCAATAAAGCAGGCTGTTTTGTAAATGTTAAAAATTGGAAGATTTCATTAAATAAAAGTAATCGCAAATATACTTAGTAAATAGTATACTTTGAGGCACTAGAGAAGAGTTATTTATATTTATTTTGGTGGAAAATGTTTCTTTAAAGTGATTATAAATGACTTTTAGGGATAGCTCAGAACTGGTTCTAATTCAGTGGAAATTAATAGGATTCTAAGTCATACTGGAAAAGGCTTTTAAAAAATCAGAAATAGAGATTTTTTAGTGCTCTCCCTCAATCCAAGTATTGACTACTGAAATCCCTTAAAAAACAAGTGGGAAGGGGGTGGGGCAGTGAATAGGAAAGAGAGTGCTTTAATTTCTTTACTCGCAATAATGTTTAAAAGGAGGTTGTATTCTCTATCCTAATTGCTGCTGGAGGCCTCAATTATAGGAAACATATCCTTGTCTATGGAGGATTATTCTGTAACCAATTAAATTTCACCTAACCTAGACAAAACCACTTGTGGAAATACAATTTGAAGTGCTTTACTAATTTAATTTCTAAGAAAACATACTTAGAATTTTCATATGCAAGAGAAAAATCATCTGGAGTTGCATGTTCAAGACTTCTTCCTTTTCTTTTCTTTGATTTCTTTTTACCAATAAAAAAGTTATCGATTCTTTCTTCTTGACTTATAGGAGTAGAATTTCTGAAAAATTTACAAAAATTATAATATGCATTACCTATTAGAAAATTTAAAGAAAAAAAACATATTTCACCTTGAGTTAAAATCCAACGGTAAACTTCTTCCGGCAACCGGTAAACAAGTAGGACATGGAGCTCCAACTGTATAGATAATTTAGATATATTTCCAGGTATGCGCAAAAATTATCATTTCTATTGAAAGATTGACGTTTTGTCAAATCGTTTTAGAATTTAAGAGTTTAAAGTTCAAAAGTAAATAATTGAAAACATGCAATAATTGTGAAATTTTGTAATTTAAATTCATGTTTCACTGGTAAAAGCTTAATCAGATATGTAATACAGATTAGTGCATTTCTAACATGTACTCTTCTTTATGTTATCATATTCATTTAAATATAAATCAGAACTAATGTAAAGTTGACTTACGTAATTCTGCACAAACTTTAGAGGTTGTGTCAGCAAATCCATTCTGTTATTTAAATAACGTTTTTTTGTTAATTACAGCTGATGTGTGATAATTAGTCTCTTTTAGCATTTCTTAACCAATTGGACAATTGTTTTAAATTATGGCGAGTTTATTTATAATCTTGGATAACATTATTATTCTGACTGGAACCAACTTTTTCAGAGTCTCTATTTTTTTACACACGGATACATAAAGTGTTCAAATTAAATATAATTTTTAAATTTTATCACGATTTTATTATTTTTTTAACAGCTCTAAATAGCAAAAAACGTTGTCCGAATAATATCCTGTGGATGTTCCCCCCAAAAAACCAAATACGGCCATTTATTTCCTAAAATAGATAAAGTATAGTTTAGTTCTGGAATTGTGGGGAGCGGAGTCGAGTGATAGCCGAAAAAAGTCTGATATTACTAGGGATGAATACTAAAAATAAATCTTCTTTAAATGAATTTAGCAAGAGTAAACTTTAGTTTATTAGATTTAAAATAAGAAAATATTATATGAAGAAAAATGTCTGCTTGAAAATCAGGTCAATGCCATTCTGTTATTTATTGGAAAAATTGCCTTTGAAACAAACATTGCACTATTCTGGAATTATCAAATCAGGAAGAGATGAAACAAGGGGATTTAATGCAGAAATATTACAGGATAATTTCTGTTATAGCATGCTAATAATTAGTATTAAAAAATCACTTTTAGAACCAACCAAAATAACTTGTTTTGCTTTTGTTCACTGCTAATATTGATTATTATATTTGAAGAGCCTGGTGTACTAGAAGAAAAATAAGATAATGGTATTCTCTGCTAGTACCCAACGTCATAAGAATTAGTTAAAAAAAAGGAAAATTGCATTAGTTCTAGTAACCAAAGTCCAAGACCAACATAACAATTGATTATAGATATATTGTCCCATCGCTAT
Organism: Acartia tonsa; assembly: GCF_053477335.1. Lineage (NCBI taxonomy): Eukaryota > Metazoa > Arthropoda > Copepoda > Calanoida > Acartiidae > Acartia > Acartia tonsa. The sequence goes on along the minus strand of NC_137260.1, from coordinate 63,533,324 downwards.
ATCCTTGGATAACTCCAAAGTTTTGAAATAAATAAAACTTAATTTCCAAAATTCTGTGGTATGTCGATAAATTAAAGGAAGCCTGCAAGAAATACAACGCATTAACTTCTCAAAGACTGCCATATGTAGACCCTAAATTTGATGACATTTTAGGTAGATGAAATTTTTAGTTTTCCCTTGCTTATGATAGAAAGAAGGTGTATCAACTTTTTTTGCTTTTTATTTAAGATAGCTAGCCGGTTCTTTCAGTAAGTAGTAGATGTAAAATTTTTCATAGAATTCAGATATGCAACCGGTTTTTTTGTAGACCTCTTATTTTTTAAGTAATTTAAGTTTTTTAAAAAAAATAATTAAGTCAGTTTTAAGGTACTAAAACGCAACAAAATAAAAGCAGAAAATGGCCAGTTTGAACAAAAATAGTAAGATCTTTAATTTGACACCTTACTTTTAAAATTCTGTTGATGATTATTGAAAAAATTTATTTTTTTAACCTCGGTTTAATAAAAACTTTAGACCTTAATATTTTCTCAAACAGACATAAAAAACATGGGTTCATATATACCTTTAGAATCAGAAAAATATTACGAATCTATTCTAAGCAAAATTGAAAAAGTTTTATAAAACTATAATAAAAAAAATAAGTTTATTTTAAGAATCATAATTTTCGGCTTTAAAGGGTTAGCTTGAACCAAACCTGAACCAAACCTAAACAAAAGACAATGCAATATAGCAGATATTTTTTAAACACAAGAAACAATAATGTATTTTTAACTGCATTGTTTTGAAGTTTATAAACAGACTAATGCATATTTGTTCATAATTTTTCATTCTTTACATGTTCTTTAATATCACTATATTTATTGTAGTATCTATTGTATATATTGTATGAAGGTTCTCCTTTTTTTCTGGCAATTCGATAGGTTAATTTTATAGGTTAAGCTTCCCGATTCGTCAATTTTTGCGATTTGTGATTGGCTAGTTTAGTAGTTACAATTCTTAAAATAAACTTTTTATTTTTTTCTATTTTTTATTACAAGTTTTAAAAACTTTTTCAATTTGGCTTAGAATGGATTCATATTATTTTTCTCATTCTAATGGTATATATGAACCCATATTTTTTATGTCTGTATGAGAAAATATTTAGGTTTAATGTTTTGATTAAACCGAGGTTAAAAAAATAGATTTTTTCAACAATTACTCAACAGAATTTTAAAAGTAAGGTGTCAAATTAAAGATCTTACTATTTTTGTTCATACTGGCTATTTTCTTCTTTTATTTTGTTGCGTTTTAGTACCTTAAAACCGACTTAATTATTTTTTAAAAAAACTTAAATTACTTAAAAAATAAGAGGTCTACAAAAAAAACGATTGCATATCTGAATTCTATGAAAATTTTTACATCTACTTCTTACTGAAAGAACCGGCTAGCTATCTTAAATAAAAAGCAAAAAAGTTGATACACCTTCTTTAGAAACTAAATTACATAGCCTAGAAACAAAATTAAAAGAATTTTTTGACAGAAACTTATGTTGCTCGTAACTATTGATACTTTTACAATTAAAATGTCCATTTTTATAGTCAAAATCATTTTTAAAAATTCAGTTTAACTTTGCGTTGCACTGAGAGTACTGTAAAGTGAGCATTCCAGCTTCTAGTATTTCCAGCCAATCAATCTGCTCAGCAACTTATCACAGCTGAGCATCTAAGTTAAATGCAAACAAATGCAAAGTTAAACTGAATTTTTTTTTGACAGATTTTGACTAAGAAAAGTAGTGTTTTTATTGTAAAAATGTAATCAGTAACTGGTAACCTAACTTTTTGACAAAAATAATCTTATAATTCTGTGTCTAGGTGACATAATTTATTATTAAAATTTCTATCATGAGCAATGGAAAACGTTCAAAAATTGTAATATATCTAAAATGTAATCTTTAAATGCCTAGGTATAAATTTTTAATTATTGAAGCTGAAGGCTTCAAAATTGGGGTATTTGGTCTGTTTGTGGCAGTCTTTCAGTAGTTAAAAGGGTGTTCTTCATGTAGGCTTCCTTTAAGTAAATTAATATGATTTTCAATTTTTGCTCGTCTTCAATTTTTATGTTACAAATATCAGACCATCAATTTTTAGACCTCCTATGAAGTTTTAAGATGTCTATCTCTCAAAGAAGAAGAGTGTCTATCTGAATGAAATATTGTATATCTTAAAATCATTATAAAGGAGATTTACAAAGTATTTGTTAAAATCAATATTCAAACTATTTATTGTGAAAAACTGCCAAAATGTGAAAAATATTAAAATATCCAAAACCTGCTAAAAAGCAGTCCGACTGCCAAAATTTTTTATAGTTAATTATGCTTCTTCATGATGAGAATGTTGACAAAAAATTTAAGCTGTGTGTGTATATTGAATAGGAGCCGAAAATGTTTTCCTCTATTTGTCTCTTACAGACGGTTGGACATTTGGAATTTTAGAGTAACTTTATGTCTTAAAAAAAACTATTTAATTGTTTAATGGGGGAATTCTACCATTAATTTAAAATTATGTTGATATATACCTGGAGTTGTACTATAATTTACCTATAATTGACAATTGCTCATGAACACAATAACTAAACATGTCTCCAACTTGACCTTGTGGGAAAAAATACTAAAAATATAAAATGTGTCTTTTCTTTTTTGGTAAAGTTGTAGCTTACAGAGCATTTTAATTCATAATATTAATGTGTCTTTTCTTTTTTGGTAAAGTTGTAGCTTACAGAGCATTTTAATTCATAATATGATTAAAACATAATGATAGTAAATCAAAAATAGCTCTTTTGATTTTATTCATAAAAATTCATTTGAAATTAGGTGTAAGATATATGTATGAAATAAAATAAAAATTATGATTATACAGCATTAACCAATAACAAAACTAGATTACTTCAAATTTAAAAAAAAAAGTTTAAATGATCTTATTTTATACCATATTTGTGTATGTATAAATTTGTTGTATTACATAATACATTTATTAACATTTTACCATCTACAGCCAAATTTTCTTTGTTAATTGATAATGATAATTAACATGTTTATGTTAATTCATTTATATAGAATTGATTTTTAATGCGTTTTGATAGATAAAATCAAAAAAAATTAATTTTCTCTTTACTAGGATACAAAATTTATAAAGCAAAACACTCTAAAAGCTGCGAATTTTACCCTAAAAGGAAAGACACTTTAAAATCCTAATAAAAAACGATGTAGGCTATTATTCTCATTTTTAGCTTTGCAGTATGATTCTACAGGTGCCAGAGTATCTTTTTATATATCTTTTAAAAATATGTTAAAAACAGTTTAATATCATTTTCTTGTTACTTATGCGATTGGAAAATTAAAATTTTGCCAATATTGACTGGACAGTGTGAATAGATTCTGCTTCCTTTTTAATTTTAATCTCTACCTTTTTTGGATAAATTTGTTCTGCGGTGAAACTATCATTTTGTATAGATTTTGCTAACATAAAACAAACAAAGTTTCTAAACAAAAACAACAATAAATATAGTAGGTAAACTTACAATTTTTAGTAGTGAAGCTACTCTATAATTCACAATGTTCGTCCGTCCGTCCGTAATTAATGAATTGGGGGAAACGTCGGTCGGACTGCTTTTTAGCAGGTTTTAGGCTATTTTTATATTTTCCAAATTATCCCCATATCTTTGGTGTTTATGGTCCGATTTTCAAAATTTTTTCAGTTAAAGATATCAAAATTAAATTTCCCGTCGCTTGAAGAAAACAACGATGACGGTCAGACTGCCTTTTTGCAGGTTTTTGGCTATTTTTACATTTTTCAGTTTTTCCCCCATATCTTTGGTGTTTATGGTCCAATTTTCAAAAAAAAAATTTGTTACAGATATTAAAATTAAATTTCTGGCGTTTTAAGATAAGAAACAATGGCGGCCTTTTAGCAGATTTTTGGCTATTTTTATATGTTTGACATATTTCCCCATATCTTTGGTATTTTTGGTCCAATTTTAAAACTTTTTTGCATTAACAGTTTCAAAATATTTTTTCCCATTGTTATGTGCATCTAGTATGTAATTTACTATAACCATCTTCATCATACAAAATAAAACAAGTTTTCGTGTTTATTTTCTCCAATAAATCTATTATTGATTTTAATAAATACACTTTAAATCTACTTCTACGTATTCCCATCCACAATTTTTTGTGCTTCGCTACTTATGGATGTTGTCATCCTTGTTATTAAGTATATTTTAATACACAAAAATTTTTTAAGATTATAAGAAGTTCATGTTGTGTCTACACTTTTCACCAATCAAAGCAAACAGTACAACATAATATTACTTAACCTTATTTTCCTAAGAATCATACTAGAAGTCAAATTAATAAAGTTATTTGTAATAAATTTGGCGAGAGAAAAACTTAAAACTAACGCTTCTTAAGCCTAAATTGACAATCAGAGCTGTATTTTACGGAGTTAAGGACATACCATCATTTAGAATAATTTTGCCTTGAAATAAAAAACTTACGAGTAATATTTTGATTCAGCCAAAGGAAATTCAGATAGAAAGTCCGGATTTTCGGAGTTTTCACAACATATCTGTTCAGGAGCTAAAAAACGCATCCCTATTACTCTTTTAAATGCGAGTGGCTATACCCTTAAAGGAAGCCTGCAAGAAATACACCCGCTTTAACTGCTAAAAGACTGCCACAAGTAGACCAAATCGCAGGGATAAAATAGCCTCGGACAAAATAGCTTCCGACAAAACAGATTTGCAACATTTACGGAAATAGCAAATAAAAGGACAAATAAAAGAACCTAGTAAAAGTGTCTGACTCTGATTAGCCAATGAGAGGCCAATATTAATTTTACCATTGGTAAATTACAGTTTATACTGGCCTCTCATTGACGATTTTTTTTAACGTCATAATTAGAGTCAGACACTTTTACTAGGTTCCAAATAAAAAATCATATTGTAAAATATAAAGGCAAATTTAAATCATAGATAATTAGTTTTGTTACTGAAAATCTTACTTTTCTTTGGTACTGGACAATCATTCAGACAATTGATATCTTTAGGTACCCTAGATAAAACAAATATAAATATGTATATACCCTGCATGTATTTAGACCAGTTGTCTGCATATAAGAAAAGAAAACATTCATTATTTTAAATTCCAACCCATTTATCACTTAAATCCCTAAAATTCCAATATTTTATAAAGATTAATATCATTAAATCATTGAAATCCTTCATTTTTATCACGAAAAAGGTGTTCTATAAAGCTCACACCTTCTATCCCTCTGTAATGCGATACACATTTGCTCTTAGGGTCAAAACTTATATAGTATATAAGTATATAGGTGGAAGGGGTATAACCTGCTAAATTTCTCTGAGATCCCCTTAAAAAACACTATGGTTTGTATTGCAGAATAATGTTTTATGGAAGGTACTACGTTTACGATATACAGGGTGTCCCTCGTAAACTGTTTTTTTTTTTAAAACGCTTATTACTCCCTTAATATTTGAGCTATCTTAGTAAAATAAAAAGTATTTGGCAGCAAACTACTGACCATTTAATGAAATAGTGATGAAAAATCCGCAAAGTTAACAGAAAAAAATCTACAAGGTAATACATAACAGGCTGATTTTAGTGAATATAAGACTAATCCACAAGAAAAATATGCCTTAGTTAACTTTTAAAGCAGCTGGTGGTCAAACGGTGGATCACGAAGACTTACTCCAGACATTACAAGAACTTGCATTGTAGTCTAATTAAAAAATCTGGTATATTTCAGGTTCTTGTGTGCATTTAAAGCGAGCTCACATGAAAAATTAACAAAGAAGATCAATATTATGCCTACTTTTACATATTGTTCACTTATATTACACTTCAGATTCTTGAATATTGAGAATTTCTAGTATGCCATGTCAAGATTGTTCTATTTTTGTGCTTAGAAAGTCTGAGCGACCAGCAGTTTGGACCCAAAATAATCTTAAAGTTCACAAAGCAAATATTTTCTGGTGGGTTAGTCTAAATTCAATAAAATGAACCTCTTATGTAATACCTCGTAGATTTTTTCCTGTTTATTTTGTGGATTTTTCATCATTACCCTATGAAATGGTCAGTAGTAGGCTGCTAAATACTTTTTATTTTACTAAGATAGCTCAAATATTAAGGGAGTAATAAGCGTTTTAAAAAAAAACAGTTTACGTAGGACACCCTGTATGTTAGCGAAATTGAGATTAGAAGAGAGATTGAGATGGCATAATAGTAAGATTGCAATTAGAAACTAACTAACAGCTTCATCCCAAAAAGCCTCTAAGGGCACTTAAGGTAGGAGGGGGAAAGTCGAATTGAATTTGAAAAGAAAAAGTAAAAAAATTGTGGAGGTCATTTTTATTGGGAGGATAGGGATACCCTCCCCCAAAATATATTAATCCTTCCCTGAAAATATAAGAAGATTTACTGTAAAAAAGAGCCTTATTGGTTTAGCGGTTAGCATGATCCTTTGCTACGGAAAAACTGAGGCACTGCTTTATATAATAGGATAGGATAATATGATAGACAGATACCGTCGTCACCTCTATAAAATCAATAAACTTTTTACCTTGAAGGACTTACTGTAGCATAAATATCGAGTGTCTCACCGTTTATGGTTATTTCTACTTTTCGTTCAGTTCTATAACAGATTATATATATTAAAAAACTATTTTGATAGTAAATTTTAATCATAAGTTTAAAATCTTATTTATGTATATATTGTACGTTACAACATGCAACCTACATGTTAAGATCTGGATTTGAGTCCCTCCATTCGCAATCAAACATGCACAGGTCAGCTCCATCAACACTAAAAAAAATTTAAATTACAAAAGATGAGCTGCTATCAGCAGCAATAATACTTTATAATTCAATTTGACTAAGTGTCCGTCAGTCAGTCCTTCCAAGTGAAAATTTCGAGGGAAACAAATTGTTTCAAATCAAAACCACGAGCGGTTTGTATTAATTATTTTGCTGCAGTCAATACAAAATACTTTAACTATGCCTTTATGGGATTCTAACTGAATTACAATTTATATTTTAAGTTGGGACCCTTTTTTATTGGATGATTTGTAAATGCAAGCTAAAATAGAGAAAATAAATCTTCTATAGATCAATTAAAGAGTAGATTAGCTACTAAAAATGATGCAATTGTTCCTTTTTTTAAACTTACACATCCTGTGCTCTTGTACCACATTCTGGAAAATTTTCTAATCTGGGACGTATAAACTTTCCTAATATTACGACAAGACAATTCTGAAATATAAATATAGGTTGTTAGTCCTGAAAAATTTTTCAGTTTTAAATTTTGTATAGAATTAAAAAAGCAAGTAGGCTATAGTTTAAAACCACCACAGTATCAGTAGGTATATTCCCTAAAAAGTAGAGCCCAATTTCAGGGGTTATCGAGATTTTCAGCTTCAGACGGACAGACAGATGGACAACCTCATTCTATTTTGTATTATAGATATAAATATACTTTTAAAAGAAATGCAAATTATTCAATGTAAATGATTCTATAATAGTAAAAGAATGCGTTTCCATCTGCCTGTATTTAAAACATACAAAGTGAAAGAAGCTAAGCTTAATAGAACATACTTTGCATGTTATAAAAAATATTAGACGATGATAAATATAAAGAAAAACTAACCGCAACTAAACCAAGAATAAGAGCACATGAACCATAGGCAATTATACTGTTAAACAAATTAAATCCATAAATAAGTGTCTATCTATAATACAAAGTAGCTTGATGTCTGTCCGTCTGTCCGTCTGTCCGTCTGTCTGTCCGTCTGTCTGTCTGTCTGTCCTTTAAGATCTCGGTAACCACTGAACCGATCGGATTCTACTTTTCAGGGAATATACCTACTGGTCCTGTGGTGGTTTTAGGCTATTTTCTTGGGGGGTGGGACACCTCCAAACCCCCCAAAAATAAAAAAAATCCAACCCCCAAAATTTTTTTTTTACATTTTTTGTAAAATCTCAGTAACTGCTGATCAAATTGGGCTCTACCCTTCTAAGAATATACCTACTGGTCCTCTGGTGGTTTTAAGCTACTTTCTTGGGGGGTGGGACACCCCAACCCCCCCAAAAATAAAAAAATCCCCACTTCCAATTTTTTTTTTTAAATTTTTTAAAACAAAAACCAGTAATTGGTGGGGGAACCCCACTGCAACATGGGGCGAAGCCCCCATGACCCCCCCCCCCCCCGAAAAAAAAATCAGAATATTTTTTTTTAAATTTTAATTTTTGTGTATGCGAACAACTTAAGTCTAATTTTTACGAATTGAAATTTTTGTGTATACGGCAAACAACCTGGGTTTAATTTGTACAAATTAAAATTTTTGTGCATAAAGCGCACAACCTGGGTTTAATTTTACCACAGAGTAGTTAAACAAAGAATAATTTTTTAAATATTTCTATTACTTCCCAAAACTATATAGGGCGAAGCCCCTAGAGGCTAGGGGCGAAGCCGCTAGTAGCTTAATATATCGCTAATCGCTTTACCGAAATAGTTCTCCTTTACAGTTACAGTGAAGCTGTAGGTATAGGTACGGGAAAAATAAATATTTTTGAAAAGGGAAATTCCACCCTCAAAAGAGAAATGACCCCTCAACCAACTTTCTTTCTCTTTAAAACTTAAGGTCATTGGAGTGTGGGGTGTTATGTGATTTATATGTATGCTTTTTTGTATTTGTCATAAAATAAATCTTAAATCTTTAGATATCTCTAGTTGCACAGCCGCTACTAGCAATCAATTCTAATTATGATACAACAGCTTTAGGGTATCTCCATTTTTTTTTATAGTAGCGAAGCTAATCTATAATTTTAAATGTCCGTTTGTCTGAAACATTTTAGGAGAAACGTGATTTTTTCGGCACCTTTTCAAGATAGACGCCTGAAATTTTCAAACTTCTATCAAGTTTCATCAAGATTTACTTTTTGGTTGGGGTGCTATATCGATTCCAAGATATTCACATTAAAAATTATAAAATGTTTCGTGATCTTTTAGTTTATTTTTTATGACACTGCTCTATGGTTTATTTTTTCCGAATGTCTATCCATATTTTTTTTAACTTATGGATGTTGTCATCCTTATTTTTAATATGACTCACTGGTATTTTCCTCTTAGTATTATTTTTGGCGATTTCAAAATTTTGAGTACCCAACCCCCCAACCCCTCCGCACTACAAGGCAGTCAGAGGTAGACTAACATTACAAATTGTCACTACTACTGTTTATATACCCTCCCTCCCTCCCTCCCTTTCTGTCGAACATTCTGCTCTGCTATTCGCTAATAAAATCCAACCAATAACAGCCACTCTTATTCTGACACCCACATAAGTTAGAATTGGAGAGCGAGTGCTTGCTCTCACGCACCTAAATAGGACACATACCTAATATAAATATAAATTGCACAGTTATGTCATTACAGTTAACTAACACTCTTTAGTCAGGAAGTTTACCAAAATATTCGCCGTGAATATTCAACGAACATATGTGGCCGCAGCGCTCGGCTCACTAGCCTATAACCTAACCTAACCTAACCTAATATAGGTTTTTGAAATTTAGAAAATTAAAGTACCCCCGACAACGAACATCTGTGGCCGCAGTGCTCCGCTCCCTAGCCTATAACCTAACCTAACCTAACCTAACCTAAAATAGTTTTTTGAAATTTAGAAAATTAAAGTACCCCAGACAACAAACATCTGTGGCCGCAGCGCTCGGCTCCCTAGCCTATAACCTAACCTAACCTAACCTAACCTAAAATAGTTTTTGAAATTTAGAAAATAAGAGTACCCCGACATCAAGTTTTGGACAAGGCAAAAAGGCAAGATTAAATCTAATTCAATAATGTGTCCGTGCCTTTTTGCCTTGTCCAAATCTTTTCCTCCGGCAGTGTTCTATCCAGACATCTGTCGCTCGGCTTCCCCACAGCACAGACACGTTATTGAATTAAATTTAAGCTTGCCTTTTTTCCTTGTCCAAATCTTTTCCTCCGGCGGCGTTCTTTCCAGACATCTGTTCAAAATTGATAAAAAAGAGGATAACGCCGACTCACTCAATCTTCTTACACTTTTGAAATTGCTGAATTGTGGACCTCAGCCCCCCCCCCCCCCCCCCACCTCTTCAGCAACAAAGGTAATAATTAAATTTAATTAATTCCTGGCAATTTCTGTTGTCTCCTCATCCTCTTCAAAATCATCCCTAAACAAAACAAGGATGACATTATCAATAAGCAGCAAAGCACAATAAAATCATAGAGAGGAACACGGGCAAGGAGATTTAAAGAGCATTTGTTGAAATCAATTAAACTGCGAACCAAAAAAATAGGCAAATCTGAATTTGCAGAATAGCAGCTTTAATACTCATTTAGGATGATTTTACTGTAAATATGTTGTAATAAAAAGATGCATCTACATATTATATTTACAATAAATTCGTTTATATATCTTTGGAGAAAAAAAATCACAAAATCTCATATTAATATTTTAATATTTTAATAGTTCTATTTTGTATGATGACTCACAGACTAACAGTCAAAGTAAATTACATACTGGATGCTCAGAACAAGGGGATATTTAATAATGATATTAATTACAAAAGTTTTGAAAATCGGACCAAAAACAACAAGATATAAAGAAATAAAAAAATCTTGTCCTTTCATCTCCAGATATAAAAATCCTAGAGAACTAAAAATATTTAAAAACCGGTCCAAAAACACAAATTTAAAAATGTGAAAAATATAAAAATAGCAAAAAACTGCTATAAGCAGTTCGACCGTCAGGGATATTTATAGTCAATTATGCTCCATAATGATTTTTAGTTTTAGCCTTCTATCTCGAATATCAGCTGAAGAAATCACATTTCCCCCATAGCATTATTGACTGAGTGACTGACACTCATAACGAGTGAATTATAGAGTAGCTTTACTATTAAAAATAAGGTTGTAATAATAATTTAATTTTAGCCAATGAATTAATTTAGAAATAATGTCATTTGCGATATACCAGGGGCGGCTATTCAGCCAATTAATTCCAATTGAAATTGCCGAAAAATTTAATATTTTGTTTGCGTAAAGTTGGTGTGTACCATGTTTTTATCGTAACTAAAGGGGAGTGGGTAATAAGGAGAGTAAAACAGGAAGGGGGTTGTGGGGAAATTTTCTTTAGAATTGTTTGTCAGAATCACATTCCCTTCTCCCTGGCGATATACATAAATGTCATAGTTTGATTAATGCTAAAAGAAAACAAATGCACATATACAGTTCAGAAAGTATAGTGATATGTCCTTTATATAAAAGTAATAGGATTTGTTTCTGTCTATCTGTCTGTCTCTATGTATCAAAAGATCTCGCTAATTAGCGTTCCTACTTACTCTTGAGTTAAAACAGAAAACAGAGTTATTATATACAGCAAACATATAATCGTGATTAACTTCCTCATTTTACATCAAATCTGAAAAAAATCTAACTTTTATATAAATTAGAAAATATATGGACAGCAAATGATTCATCAAAAAGGGAAAGTTTTTTGTCTGTCAAATATTGCATTTCTATATTGGCTATTGCCTTTATTTTTTTTCTTGAATGGTGTATATATATTGACTGCATATTTTGTCATTCCATTTTGATTTTTTTATAATTTGATAATATGTATTTTATATGTCATTGTTTATTTATAAGATTAATTTAAGCAAGTGATATAATAGTTATTTGTCGCATCCTATTATAGACAGCTTTCCATGGATATTAAAATAAAAATTATAAGATTAAAACAAGTGTTGTTAGCCATGAGTTGTTGTCTGCAATACGCTGCTGCCTATAATATTTCAGTAAGGCTAAGAACCGGTTCTAATTAAGCAGATATTAATAGGTTTTTTTAGCAATACAGAAAGAAAAAATTCTTAAAAATCAAACAAAAATTTTAATCTTGTGTCAATCTTTATTGGTAAACTTTGCAAAAGATGCTCAACTGTAGGCTTGTCTCTGAGGTTTTTTACAGGGAGTAAGGGAGGGGACAATGGATCGAATATTTGATTTTTTCGAGTCTCAGACTTTGGGTACTGGCTTATAGGGAATGTACAAGAATTTAGCAGTTTCTGGCTGACTTTGGGTACTTGCGCAACCAATGCCGCAACTCGCGTGTTAGTTTTGAATATCTAGCAAAAAAGTATCAATAAACTTAATTTGTTATGTTGTGGCTGGTTTTAACAATTTTTTTCTCTCCAGAAAATATCATTTCATAGATAAAAACTTTATTGTGATATTTATTTGATAACCATTCTAAGAACCCAATTAAATTTTGGGTTATTGGGCAATGGGTTGAATGGGTTCCAGGGAGATTTTTATAGTTATTAATTACAGAATGATTATGCCAGTCTGATGTGCTTGTAATTTAATTTTCTAATAAATGCTTTTTTCTTGGAACTCTTTTTTATTTAAAAGTTTTCTGCCTCTCCCTTTACAATTTCCTTCATATTTTCCGGATTATTCTGGATTTCATAGTCTTTTAGTGATAACTCTTAAATTGAATTAATTGCCCATTGTCCCCTCCCTTACTCTCTGGGTATTTTATACGTATCAGAGAAATTTCCCAAAGATCGTTTCCGGATGTTTAAATATTAAATTACTAGCAGTAAAGCTTTCTAAAACAAGAATGAAAACATCCATAAATTTAAATAACCAAACCTTAAAATATACAAGCAGACAAAGAAAAATTCAATAAGATATTACATTGAAATCTTAAGCTACAGACAAAAAAAAACCTTACTACTTTATACAAAAGGACTATAGTGCTACTAAGAAAAATCTCATTTCCTAAACAGAATATCAATCTCAAACAGATTAAGTGATTTTAAAGTTGATCCGCAGACAAATTTACACTAAAATATCCTAAATAGCAAAAGAAGAAAACACATTTTACCAATAAAAATTTATGTTCTCAGAGTCTTACAGATAGACCAACGGACCAAGTGAGTCAGTCGAATCATCAAACAAAACAAAACCTAAGTAAATAAATTTTTTCCTATAAGTAAAATAAAAAAAACTGGATGCTCATCTGTGCAAAAATTTTCATATGTATGTAATGTATATTTTTTAAATTTTAGCCTTTAAACTTGCGTTTTCTCCATACCTTTTTTTACAGACAGACGGAAGGACATTTCAAATTATAAAGTATCTTCTATCTTATTACTAACAAATTCCCTAATACAGACACAAACCTAGACATACAGAAAGACAGCTTGACCTACTATTTTAATAGATGGTACGAAATTCTGTAAAATATTCTACAAACCCCCTCACCCCTTCACAGGCCAAAGCTTTGTTTGAAATTTTCTCTTCCTATTATAGGTAATTACGCACCCAAAATTGGTGGGTGTGTACTAAATATACTTTCTCTAAACAAGGATGAAAACCAGGATGATAAGCGAAGCTACAAAATCAGAAAGTAGGTCAAAAAAAAGCATTAACTAAAGTGTCAGAACTAAATAAGTAAGTTATTATTGAGTTTATTATTTCATTGTTGAGCTTGAAATCGATAGGACAATTCTAACATTATTATAGACAGATAGACGTACGAACGGGCCTTCCAATTATATAAAAACTTCACTTTGAAAAATTCATTGGGTTTTAATCTGATAGAAAAACATATTAAGATATGTATTTTTAAAGCTATAACAGTTTTAAGTTCTATATATAAAAACTAGTGGCTGTGCATCTATAAAGGCTCTACAGTAAAAGTTATTAGAAGAGGGCAGAAAAAGCCTAATTCCATATCAAGTCTTAAATCTAAAAATTAGATATCCTAAAACCCTCCCGGGACCTATGTAAAGATTCCATTAATGGAGAACGCAATCGATTCTCTAGTAATTGAAATCTTAACTACAGACAAAAAAAAAAACGTATTACTTTATATAATACGATACTAGCGGCTAAGGGACATTCCCAGACTTATTCCTAAAAAAATATAAAATACCCTATTATCCTATAACCATCTAAGAGCCTATAAGAGGCTTCACTGTAAAGAAGAACCATATCGGTTCAGCGGTTAGCGGGATCCTTCGCTACAGACAAAAAAAAAACGTATTAATTTATATCATAGGATTTAAAATCTTACAAACATTAATAGTTATTTCTTGCATCGTATTATAAACAGTTTTCCGTGGATATAAAATGTACAATTATAAGATTAAAACCAGTTCTATATTCCGTAGAAAACTTGATATAATACGATGCGCTATTTTTATTGAATGGATGAGAACTGGTTCTAATCAACCGGATATTAATCGGTTATAAGATTAAAACCATTTTTTTTTATTCCAAAGGTGCCGGGCTAAAAAAACTGGTTTTATTCTTATGATTGTACATTTTTATATTCATAGAAAGCTGGATATTACGATGCTAGACATAGTTTTTTCGTATGGATGAGAACCGGTTCTTATCCACCGGATTCGAATGAATACGAGAAAAATTATGCTTAAATGAATTTCACAACCATTATAGCAACCCTTAATAATTTTGATAAAAAAAAAGAGTTTTAAGCCTTTTAAGAAAGTTTGAATATTAAAAATTTGATTTTAAATAACAGAAAAGTTACACAATTCAAAAGTACTACGGTAATTATGAAGCTGAAACGTTATTCAGATTATTTTATGTTACAGAAATACTAGATGTAGAAAAGCTTTTCTCTTTAAAGTGATGCTGCGCGCAAACTAGAAAGATCATGGAGCGCTTCTTCTTGTCATATATTGAATATACTTGCTCCTATACACACTGGTACCATCCACTGGTATCACATAACTGAAAAGAATGCGCATCTTCTTACAAATTTCTCATTTTCTTCTTCGCTTTCTATTTATGTTTTAAGTCTAGTGAATATGACCTATTATGACCTAAGATTGTTTTTCTTTTGGCCTGAAGCTAAGGATCTCGGTAATTGCTGGGGGGCTTGGGGCGAAGCAACTATTTAGCTTAATATAAAGTGTTTTGGTTGTCCTTTAAGTTCTTTGAGTTCTTTACATAGTTTTTAGATTGTTTTATCGTATTATATTCTTTTTAGATTTAAGTCTTAAAATAGTTTTAGGCTATTTCATATACCTATCTCCTCTAGGGTTAGGTTATTTTTCTAGTGACGATTTTTCTAAAGGGGGTGGTGTTAACATCCCCTAAAATAATTATAAACCTTTCTATGACCTATTAGAAGCTACACTGTAAAGGGGAACCATATCGGTTCAGCGGTTAGTGAGATCCTTCTGTACTGACATACACAGTTTCTGTTACTTTTAAATTAGGATTGACATACACACTTTGTTCCGTGCGCTCTCAATGCACATATATGTATGAATGTATTTTGAAAGAGGGTGCGGTGCGTACATTTTGTACTGTGAGTTCAAAGAGCGCGGGAATATTCTACATGTCTTCTCTCTCTTGGTTTTTACAGTGTTTGATGCTTTCACCAAAAAAAATTCTTTTGTTGCCCCCCAGATACAATTTATGGGGAAACCGTCATCTTACATTTGCCTTTAAAAAGCAAGAATGAAAACATCCATAACACCAAAAATCATAAATCAATTCATGTTATTGGTAGAGAAACAAGTTATTTGGATACAAATATAGAATAGTTTCTTTTAAATTCATATAAAATTGAAAGGAAAATTCAAATTCTTTTTTAGAAATTGCAAAAATTTCTGTGTTTGTCTGTACCGAAGGATCTTGCTAACCGCTGAACCGATATGGTTCTGTTTTACAATGTAGATTCCATAGGTCCTGGTAAGGATTATAACTATTTTTTTTTGGTAATATATATATATATATATATATATATATATATATAAGATACAAAGCTTGAAACATTCGGACAGCCATGAATGTTATATACTTAAATACTTAAAAATGAGGAAATTGAAAGGAAAGCCAGAAGTTAGTTTTAAAAGCAGTAGAGTAAATCACATTTCTCCCGTGGGCCGTGGCGTTATGAGCGGACAAACTGACTAACGGACAGAGTCAGTATATTTTGTTGAATAATTTTGTCTGAGAGAGAGAATATTAAAAAACTCAAAAATAATCACGAAACTAATAAAAGATAAGGTTTAGGTCTTGTGTAGAATTACCGACAGACATACATACACAACAATTTATAGACTATGTACATATATCATAGGAAGCCGAAAAAATCTATTATACATCTCTTCAGCCGAGAAAGTCATGTTATACTGACGGACGAACGGACAGTCAAACGGACGTTTCGAATGATAGAGTAGCTGCGTTACTGAAAAGTAGAAGATTTTTAGAATTATATTTCTCGTATTCATTCGAATCCGGTGGATAGGAACCGGCTCTCATCCATACGAAAAAACTATGTCTAGCATCGTATTATATCCAGCTTTCTACGAATATGGAAATGTACAATCATAAGATTAAAACTAGTTTTTTTAGCCGGTGCCTTCGGCACCACGGGGCTAAAAAACAAGTTTCAATCTTATAATTGTACATTCTATATCCGCGGAAAGCCGTTTATAATACGATACGAGAAATAACTATTCTCGTATTCATTCGAATCCGGTGGACAAGAACCGGTTCTCATCCATACGAAAAAATAGCATCGTATTATATCCAGATTTCTACGAATATAAAAATGTACAATCATAAGATTAAAACAAGTTTTTTTAGCCCGTGCCTTCGGCACCTCGGGGCAAAAAATTTTTATTGAATATATAGTATTAAAAATGCGCAAACATTTTTTATATTAGAGATTAACCCCCCCAAAATAGTTTGGGGGGGATAAATACCCCCTTCTAAATGGTTGGGGGTGACTACGGTACCTCCAGGGCAGGGGTAAATTTTAAATGGGGGGGGGGGGTAAAATGAAAAAAAAATGGGGGGGCCTACGGCACCCCCAAAATCGTTTGGGGGGGGGGTAATCGCCCCATTACCCCCCCCCCCCTTGGACGTCTATGAAAAATTACAAAATAAAGCCAAAATTGTAACAAGTTTGTGATAGACGCAAGGACGTCCTACCTTTTTTTGAGGTAGGTACAAAACCCAATTTAGGGGGGGGAGAATAATAAATTTTTGATGGGGGTTCTAGGAGAAAATACCCTCCAAAATTTTCGGGAGGTGCCTTTACCTCCTTTCCTAAAAAACTTTTTGGGATGCAAAATAAGTTTGCGGTTGGTAATCCCCCGCTGAGACTTTCCAGGATAGACATATCGAAAGATAGGTCATGTTTTTAGATTAGCTACGCATGAAAAAAATGCAAACTCTGATTGTAATGATGATAGAATCTTTTTAGTTAGCTTTTTAACAAGGTGTAATATCTTTTTTAATAGACCTGCTGTTAAGGAGAGAGGGGAGATTATACTGTAAATTACACTGGTACCCAAAGTTTAATAAACCCCTTTTTTTATGACATTGGAGATTTACATATATTTATCATCTACTATTTTATCCTTTTTTTATTTACCAGCAATCAAAGATTGATAAAATTGCAGCTTCTTTGCGGCTGTGATAGAATCTTTTCTTTGGCATCTTTCTGTTTATAGAATCAATTTAAGAGTTCATTCAACTCAAAAAAAATTAGTAAATTATGTGTTCTACCACATCAATTATCATGACACTCAAACGCCAGGTTCATCAACAACCCAGGAAAACTAAAGGGAGCCAAATGTCTTCTTTTCTGTCCAAACACAGAGGGTTTTAGGTTAAGTAACACCCAACAGACAACCAATTTATTGATTGCACAACCTTTATCTGAGAAGTACTAACTGAGCATGGTGATAAGTTGCGCATGCTTTGGGCCAAGGCATTCCCTATACTTTAACTATTAAAGACGCGCACCTGACATAGTATCACTATGCACACTAAGCACAAATACATTAATGTTATTCTTGTTCTCTAAAAGAAACCTTTACCAATTATTATCCTAATATTATTTAGCAACTCACCTTTTTGTGAGGTCTATGACCCTATACATCCTGACATATTTATGAGCGTCTAGGAATATCAGGTGTGCAAGGATAGTTAAATCTATGATACAAAGTAGCTTGATGTCTGTCCATCATTCCGTCCGTCTGAAGCTTAAGATCTCAGTAACCGCTGGACCGATAAAGTTATGCTTCTCATGGTATATAAAAAGGGTCCAGCGTTTTTTAAGATATTTCCCTGAGGTGTGGGACACGCCCAATCAACCCCAAAAAGAAAGGATGACTCCCATATAATGAAGCCCCCATGAAAACTGAATTAAAATAAACAAAAAATATTATTACTTATTATGATTTTCATTTTTTGTTTGGTTTTCAAAATATTTTTAGATTCTTAACATCCAGCTTAATCTGCAAAAACAATGTTTGTCAGAATCACTGTCCCTTGTCCCTGCTAATCATGAGCATTTTCTTTCACATCAAATCCATCAAGCTAGTTAGTGCTATTATTAAAAGCGAAGCTTTTCTATAATTATTGTCGGTCCGTCCGACCGTGACGGATAGCTTTTTTCGTTAATTTAGGCACGTTAAAATTGTCCTATCGATTTCAAATTTATTTTGGTAATCCTTGTAGTAGTTAGGTACAATTTAGAAAGCTTAGCAACTCTATAATCGTTACCAGAATGTCCGTATGTAAATTTTCAACATGTTGATTTTTTTTCACTTTTTTAACAATTATATGATCTAATTATCCGATTGATCTGATTTTTCTTAAACTGATTCCTGGGACAACAAAGTACAATATTATAAGCGAAGCAGCTCTATAATCAAGTCAAAAAAATGTTAGTATGTCCTTTACATTATCCTGCATCAAGCAATTTTTAAACAAATTTACTTACAATTTTGATAATGGGGTTTGATAGCATAGTTTCTAAAGCTTCAAAAATATAGGAAAACAAGGATGACAACATCCATAAAAGCGAAGCACTGAAACGGTAGGACAAACGGACATTAACACTTGTATAGTGTCTGAACTGAATAAGCAGAATATAAAAGTATAAGAGTCAAAGCAAAATTGTAAGTAAATTTGTTGAAAAACTGCTTGATACAGAATAATGTTTATGGACATACTTACATTTTTAGGACTTAATTATAGAGTTGTTTCGCTTATAATATTGTACTTTGTTGTCCCAGGAATTAGTATACCAAAAATCAGATCAATCGGATTATTAGATCACATAAAATTTGTTGTTAAAAAAGTCAAAAATCAACATGTTTAAAATGGGCGTACGGACATTCTGGTAATGATTATAGAGTTGCTACGCTTTCTAAATCGTACCTTACTACTACAGAAATCACCATGCAAAGTTTAAAATCAAAGGACAATTCTAACATGCCTAAATTAACGAAAAAAGCTATCCGGTACGGACGTACGGACGGACCGACCTTAATTATAGAAAAGCTTCGCTTTAAAAAGTAATAAGATGTGTGTTGTGAAGGATCTCGCTAACCACTAGTTTAACCAGTGACCCTAGCGAAACATGTAGCGCAATTGCGCGTCATTTGTAAGGTGATGGGTTTGAATTTCGGCCAAGATCGCGTTGTTGATGTTGCTATATTATTAACTAGCGGATACGCCCCTAGAAGCCTCTAGTGGTACTTAAGGTAGGAGAGGGGAAATTTGGCCTCATCCCATTTTAAATTTGAGTTTCAAAAGAGTGAAAAAATATTTTTTGGGGGGAGGGGGGTGAAGACACCCTCCCCAAAAATAGTTTAAAACCTTCCCAGGACCTATAAAAAGCTTCACTGTAAAGGAGAACAATATCGGTTAAGCAGTTAGAGAGATCCTTCGGGACAGACAAAAAACGATTACTACATTATATAATAGGATTGTAAGAGTAGTGAGAATGCCTTGGCGCAAAATAGGCGCAACTAATTGCCATAGTTGGGATGATATTCTTTGGACCCTTATCAACCATCCTCTAAAGTATTATCAGGTATCCACTGGTTTGACGCTATTTATTTCAGATTTATGCTTTGTGATAGTTTTAGGCTATTTAAAAAATGGTTTAAAGCAATTCTTCTACATCCTCCCTCCATCTTCGAATATAGCAAAATGCTGTCATACTTTTTGTCAATAAACAAACCCCTCATAGGAGTGTCAACAAGAGGTTTACACAACCATAGAAACCCTAGGCACGCCAGATTACATTTGACAAGGAGCAAAACTTGTGGGAGGTTTAAAAATAATTTGGCGATTACACCATACAACAAAGTTTTGAGACATTTTTAGAGATAGAAAGGGAAATTTTGACTGTAAATTACACTAATGCCCAAAGTTTTACAAATAAGTTATTGTTTTCGTTGGATTTAAACTTCAAATTTTTAACTGTGGTAATTTTGTTTTTTTTTTCATATGGTACGTACATCGAATAATTTTCTTACTTAGATATGTTTTTCTTGACAATTTAAATAAAAAAAACAAGCTTTTAAAACACATGTATTATAAAGGATGAGATAATGGACATAAATTGATTGAAATTTTGGTCGCAATGTTTGAAAAACGCTATATTGTACCAACCAATCGAGCTTTGATTGAAAATACACTAAGCTTTAAGCAAGTAAAGAAGAGAGCGTAATTAGGAAACTTTGTTTGGGTCCCATAATAAATTCCAGTCTAATGACCCCTCTCTCCCTGTCAACTGTGTTCCCAAAAATACTCTTATGATGAAGTTACGTAAATTTGGCATCCATGGCAATATGCTTAATTGGTTTGAATCATATTTAACAGGTAGAAATCAATTTGTTAAATTTGGCCTTTTTGATTCTGATCCATTAGATATAGATAGTGGAGTGCCCCAGGGTAGCATATTAGGTCCTATTTTGTTTCTTATATTTTTTAATGACTTGCCTAAAACAACACTTTTAAAAGTCCTTCTTTTCTGTGATGACACTACTATATTAGCATCTGGTAAAAACCTGAATGAGCTTGTTGAAATTGTTAATGCAGAACTCAAAAATATTTCCCAGTGGTTTAGGGCTAATCAAATGTCATTACATCCCAACAAAACAAAATTCACTATATTTTATCCTACCCCCTCTCTTATTCCTTGGAATGAAATCAATCTTTATTTTGATGATAATGAACCAAATACCCTTAACCCTAACCCTTTACTTAGACATAGAATTGACTTTGTCAACCATGAAAGTGATATTCCAGCTATACAATTTTTAGGTATTTATATGGACCCAGCCTTGAATTTTAAAGTTCATATAAATGAGTTGAACAAAAAACTCTCTAAATCATTATTTTGTCTACAAAAATGCCAAAGTCTACTTACTGAAAATGCCCTCAAGGCTCTGTATTTCTCTATGTTTCATTGTCATTTGGTTTATGGAATCCTTATTTATTCGTGTTCATCACATTCAAATCTTAATGGTATCATAACAAAACAAAAAATGGCTGTAAGATGTATTAAGCAAGCAACTTATTATAGTCATGCTCGACCTTTATTTAAAGATCTCAATATTTTACCCTTTGAATCTCTAGCACTTTATTTTAAATTAAAATTTATGTATGAGTACATAAATAACTTGTTGCCAAGGTCTTTTAATAACATGTGGCCAAGAAGGGGGCAATTAAATGGTAACTATAATTTGAGGAACAATAATAATCTCACTGTTCCTTTTTCCCGAATCAACTTAGTAGAGAGGCTTCCTCTTTGTTCTCTACCTAATACATGGGATAGTTTTAATGATCGTGAAAATATAAAAAATGCCTTAAGCCTAAATCAATTTAAGAAGCAGCTTTAAAAATGTATTCTCTCAAGAATAGATATAACATGTAATAGATTACTTTGTCGTTCTTGCCACCTAAGAATATAAAACCTCTATGTTGTCTGTTGTACAAGCCCTAGATTAATCAATTCTCTATTCTTTACTAAATTATAAGTATTTTAATCATTAATATATATAAACTCACACACACTCACACAATCATCCTACCATTTTCTTCTGCAAATCCTTTCCCAATTAATATCCCTGTAATATACCCTTATAAAATGTTTACTTTCTTGTTTTTAAAAGCGAAGCTTTTCTATAATTAGGGTCGGTCCGTCCGTACGTCCGTCCGTCCGTCCGAGATAGATAGCTTTTATTCGTTAATTTAAGCATGTTAGAATTGTCCTATCGATTTTAAACTTTGCATGATGATTCCTGTAGTAGTTGGGTACGATTCAGAAAGCGTAGCAACTCTATAATCATTACCAGAATGTCCGTACGTCCATTTTAAACATGTTGATTTTTCTACTTTTTTAACAACAAATTTTCAAGTGTTTTAATTATCCGTTTGATCTGATTTTTGGTATATTGATTCCTGGGACAACAAAGAACAATATTATAAGCGAAGCAACTCTATAATCAAGTCCAAAAATGTAAGTATGTCCATAAACATTATCCTGTTTTTAAGCAGTTTTTCAACAAATTTAAATTTACAATTTTGCTTCAACTCTTATACATTTATATTCTGATTATTCAGTTCTGACACTATATAAGTGTTAATGTCTGACATTTATACATTTATGTTCCGATTTTTCAGTTCAGATACTATACAAGTGTTAATGTCCGTTTGTCCTACCATTTCAGTGCTTCGCTTTTATGGATGTTGTCATCCTTGTTCTTTCCATGATCCAAAATTAAAGAATGACAACAAGTATGGGAAGCACAAAAATCATGGAGGGACAAACAGACAAAGTAAGTTATAAAGCAGATGGTCAGGGATCAAAAAGAGAGAGAAGTATATAATTATTATAACAATAGAAATCACGAAACCTAAGATTTGCTACATTTGGACGTTGTAATCCATGTTTTTTTTCAACGTTATTGTTGTTATAGTTTCGAAAATTATTACCCTTGTTTATTTTGTAATTAAAGTAGAAGGATAATTAAAAAGTGCATTTTGAGACCTTGATTATTATCAAAGATTATAAGATAGATCTAATTCTAACTATCTATTTTGGATATAAATTAGACTTGACATATAGGTGGTTTTTTATCTGGAGCACAAACTTATTAAAAGCGAAGCTTTTCTTTAATTAGGGTCGGTCCGTACGTCCGTCACAAACGGATAGCTTTTTTAGTTAATTTAGGCATGTTAGAATTGTCCTATCGATTTCAAACTTTGCATGGTGATTCCTTTAGTAATCAGGTACGATTAGGAAAGCGTAGCAACTCTATAATCATTACAAGAATGTCCGTACGTCCATTTGAAACATGTTGATTTTTTTACTTTTTTAACAACAAATTTTTTTGTGATTTAATCATCCGATTGACCTGATTTTTGGTATGTTTATTCCTGGGACAACAAAGTATAATGTTTCAAGCAAAGCAACTCTATAATCAAGTCCTAAAAATGTAAGTATGTCCATAAACATTATCCTGTATCAAGCAGTTTTTTTTAACAAATTTAAATTTACAATTTTGCTTCAACTCTTATACATTTATATTCTGATTATTCAGTTCTGACACTATATAAGTGTTAATGTCTGTTTGTCCTACAGTTTCAGTGCTTCGCTTTTATGGATGTTGTCATCCTTGTAATAAATAAGATTCACACTACCTTTTAGTTTATTTTTCTATGTTATTTGGAAAGGCTATCTAATATCACCTCGAGAGAGATTATTTAGTCCTTTGACACGTATATTAACTTTTTTGTCTTATGTGGATATTATTAACCTTGTTATTATACTGTAATTAATTAATCATGATCAATTTTACTGCTTGTGATTATTTATGTCATGTATATATGTATGTCTATTTTACTATGTGTCATAAAATAAATATTTCATTTCATTTCATTTCAACTATAAACAATATCGTCAATAAAATGAACTGGGTTACACAGGTTATTAGTATTAAACAGTTCAAAGTATTATGATCAGAAATGAAAATCCAAGGGCCTGAAATGGAAAAGTAAATTGGTTCAGTGGTTAGTGAGATACCAAAACAAATTTACTACCTTGTAACAAAAGTAGTAATAGTTATTTCCGCCCCGAGGTGCCGGAGGCACCGGCTAAAAAAACTGGTTTTAATCTTTTGATTGTACATTTTTATATTCGTAGAAAGCTGGATATAATACGATGCTAGACATAGTTTTTTCGTATGGATGAGAACCGGTTCCTAACCACCGGATTCGAATGAATACGAGAAAACCCATTACAATGAAATTTGAAGTAAAAAATAGAAGAGGTTTCGTGATTTTTTTTACTTTAGTTATGTAATGCAATATGCATTCATGAAATTTTGTTTGAGATTTGTTAATCAAACACTCTAGAATGGCTAGTATTGAGAGATTTGTTATAAAGCTTTTTAAAATTAATAGCATATAATAATCAGTCAAACCATTATAGGTATCTTAATGGGATAGAAAATAAGATATAAGTTGGAAAGAATTTTAATGTTAGTGGGAGATTTAAAATAATTATAATCTACAGAAGGGGTAATTTTGTGTATCATTATTTGGGATGTACATCAATTTATCGGACATTGTCTTATCCCTTTAGACCCCTTGGATGTATGTGGTTTAGATATTTGAAGGTATAAAAATTATATGAAATTATTATACATTTAGGTATTTGTTAAGAATGAATTAACTAAATTTATTACTTTTATAGCAAAGCTTTTCTATAATTAGGGTCGGTCCGTCCGTAACTGATAGCTCTTATCCTTAATTTAGGCATGTTATTCAACTCAAACTTGTCATGATGATTCCTGTAATAATACATACTTAGAAAGCAATTTAGCAAAACAACTCTATTAATTGTTATCATAATACATAATATATGTGTAATCAAGTCCTGAAAATGTAAGTAAGGTCCTTAAAAAAATATCCTGTATTTAAGCAGTTTCTCAGCAGATTTACTTACAATTTTGTTTGGACTCTTATTCATTTAAATTCTGCTTATTCAGTTCTGACGCTCTACAAGTATTAATGTTCGTTTGTCCTTCCATTTAAGAGTTGCGCTTTATGGATGTTGTCATCCTTGTTGCTATTATAATCTTATTGTTAATCATTTTTCGTGCAATAACAAAATTGCTGAGTCATGAACAATGTACTTTATACCATGGACAGATAGATAGATAGATATATATCTATAATACAAAGTAGAACGATGTCTGTCTGTTTGTTTGTTTGTCTCTCTGTTTGTCTGTCTGTTTGTAACGAAGGATTTCGCTAACCGCTGAACTGATCGGGTTCTCCTTTACAGGGTAGCTTCTCATAGGTCCCGGGAAGGTTTAAAGCTATTTTTTGGGGGAGTGGAACACCCCCAATCCCCCCCCCCAGGAATCACCATGCAAAGTTGAAATCGATAGGACAATTCTAACATGCCTAAATTAACAAATAAAAGCTATCTATCTCGGACGGTCTATAATTAAAGTCCTAAAATGTAAGTATATACTGAAACAGAATCCTGTATTTATGCAATTTTGCATCACCTTTAGATTATTAATCTGCATTTTAAGTTTGATACTCGTCTAGTGGTTATGTTCGTTTGTTTTACAGTTTTATTTCAGAGCTTCGCTTTTATGGATATTTTCATCAGTTCCAGTAAGGGTTTAGTCCAGTTTCGGGTATCTTAAGGGAAAGACAAAAAATATGAGATTAAAGAAAAACTCCAGTGGAAAAAAATTATAAATTACCTCTTCTGTAAATTGAAATTATTGGTTGAAACGTTAGGACGCTACAGGTTTTAACCAACAAATTACTGATTTTTCAAAAAGTATTAAAATTTTTTTCGCCAACAAATGAGAATGTCCTTTTAAAATCTTTGGAAAGCACTGTAATTTCCTTGAACTTAATGTGTACTGCCATATACATATACATACCAGTTTTTTAGCCCATGCCTTCGGCATCTCGGGGCTAAAAAAATTGTTTAATCTTAAAATTGTACATCCTATATCCGCGGAAAGCCGTTTATAATACGATGAAAGAAATGACTAGTATCATATTTCAACAAACAAGATTATGACCCATAATATAATAAAGTATATAACATCCATGGCAGTCGGACTGCCTTTTAGCTGCTTTTACGGATTACAACTGACTTTTTCGGCACCTTTAAAATATAGATGTCTGAACTTGGAAACTATTTGTCAATATTCTTATTTTTATGGAGTAAAATTAAGAAAAAAAAACATCCATGACGGTAAGACACTTTTTATCATCTTTTTAGCCGCAATTAAGTTTTAATACTTATTTTTCAGGGACTGATATTTTTCCAATATAATTTTAAGTAGCAAAACTACTCTATGCTTTTATATGTTTGTCCGTCTGAATCGTTTTCAAAACTAAATTGTCAAACATTCATTGGGATTAAATTACTACAAAAAATCCCTGGTTATAAAGTAACAAAAACGCAATTTAAGGGAAAGAGTATTAAAAAAAATTACCAGGGATCTAAAGGGATAAGACAATAAAAAATTTGTTTACATCCTTAAGGATGATAATTTTTGTGGGGTGCTCTACGTCTAGCCACGGATATACAGATGCATTAAAATTATATTCAAAATGGTTTGGAGAAAATATATCAAACATAAAATGATAATAGTTTTTTATCGGATTATATTATAGAAAGCTTTCCGCTGATATTGAAATGAAAAATTATAAAAATTAAAACCAGTTTTTCAGCCTTGAGAAGCCGATTTTTATTTTAATAATCGTTGAAAACTGCCTGTAATACAATGCTAAACATGATTTTTTTTAAGTATGGCTGAGAACCGGTTCTAATCCAGCAAGTAATCCGTTAAGTTTTAATATTTTGCAGAAGATTGATTTTTCTGACACCAATGCAAAAACAGACAAATAAATTATAATTAAAAAGTATATGAATTTAGCATAAACTACCCCATCCCTATATCCCCGAAGACAAAATTGCTGCCCAATTACCTATCCCTGTGTTCCTGGGTTTACTAATCTCCAATGATGATACACAAAGTTTCCCCTTTGTAGATTACAATAAGTGGTTGAAATGTTTTAACACTGGTCTTAATGAACCAACCAAAAAAATTCAATAAAATTGTCTAATGAATAAGAAAACTTTATTATAAACCTTTGGGGACTAGTGTTTAAATATACTATTGTTCCCAACCTCCCTGAAAAATTCCATTTATCTTAAAGTTGTAACTTACAAAGTGCCCATCTTCTGAAAGCTGAGTAAGTGATAGGAGAAAGTTTTAATTTCCCATATAGTAGAAATGAACCACCCTCTTCAACAAACTGTTTTCAATCCACCCCCCTCCCACTCTCCCTCAAACTATATTGATTCAAACTGATTCAAAAAAAAATTTGAATGTCGTCTTTGCATTTTAATAAGTAATAAAATATATTTTTTAGTGGTCGCGTTCTAAAACTCAATTTTTTAAAATTCTTTTTCGGTTTTTAAGGTTAATTTTATCTGTTGCATATCCCCTCTTTGTCTAATTCCGATATGAACCCGCCCTATTACACAGTTATAGCATTAGCATATTTTAATACAAAATTACGATACCCCCTTCATTAATCTCCCTTCCCTACTGGATGAACGAACAGATCAATACATAAGGTCCATATTAGCAACCTAAATTGGGATGGCTCAAAGAATTCCATGTGATGTCATAAAAATGAGGGATGAGAGAGGCGAAGTGGGAAAGAAAACCCCTGAAAAAGATACGGATAAGGATATGTCTCTTTCTTTTATTAATTGTTTATATGTTTAATGGTTTTAAAATAAAATTACATAACAATTACCAACAGACCGACAAAAGGACAGAAAGACAGAGTAGCGTCACTACTACAAAAATTTAAGAGTGGAGTTTTAGGTATTTTTTTATTTAAAGGAATATTGTTAAGTTGGCTTGGCATACTATCTTTCTTATTATGTTGGTCACATTTTTATGTTGAAAAATTCTACATTCCTACATTTTGGTTACTTGCATACTAAATATCAAATCAAATCAAAAAGTTGACTTTAAAAAAAACATTGGGTAAAGGGATCTAAACGGATAAGACAAAGGCCGAAAAATTTATGAATATTAAAATTAGGGGTTGAAACGTTCGAACATTTAACTTAATGAACCAACAAATCAAAATTTAGTAGATTCCCCAAGGTTGTCGAGCCAACGATTAAGAAAACATTACAAGAAAAGTTTGGGGGACTAGTATTATAAACATCTCAATGTCCCCTCCCTTCCTGCTATATTTACTTTTTGTAACATCCATCCATATTCCTTGAAGTTTACTTATAATTCATGGATAAGAGTGAAAGCTAGGAATAAATGGACAGGTCACCATTGAATAATAATATGTCAATATTATGTGTAGTTACTCTGGGGGAGGGAGGGGATATTGGATAGAAAAATACATTGATACTTCATCTTATTCGATGGCTTAAAAACTTTTGTTACTCTAGGGGGGGCATTGGATTGTAAAATGCGCTGGTACCTCATCATCTTATTCCTTGGCTTTAAAACTGTGGGCACTTTAATAGAATAACTAAAAAAAAGATTGCATATGAAAAAATAGAAAATTAATAATAAGATTTTGTGAGATGATTTATATTTTCCTTTTTTCATGGGTTGAAACGAAAAAAGATTTTAAAAGTGATTATTCTTATCATACATACAAAGCTATCTGTAGTATGCTTTGGTTGGGATGGTTAGGGGGGGGGGGGGATTTCTTGTTGACAGGGAAGGTGGGGATATTCTTGTCATACCATCCAGGGTTCTACAGGGATAATATATAGCCGATAAATTAATGCTCATACCCAATGATGATTCACAAAAATACCGATTCTGCAGATTATAATTAGTGGTTGAAACGTTTGCACACTTAACTTAATGAACCAACCGATTTATAATAGTCTTGAAAGTTGTTTAGCCAAAGAAAACGATATTATAAAACTTTGGAGATTTGTATAATAAACACTCCAATATCCCCTCCCTCCATGGATAAAGCAACCAGGTCATGGTAGGTCAGACATACAGACATAGTACTCAGTACATCTTAGATTTTCCAACAGTACAGATTGTAAGTCGAGACTTTTTTTTGTGCAATAACTCCCCCCCCCCCCCGGCCCCCATATATCTCATATTCGCAATATTAGTACTTTGTTAAAAAAAAGCGGCGATGATAGAACAACAAGATGCTCCCAAAGATTTTATTTCAAGTTTTTTTAATTGCCATCAAAACATTATTATCCTCATTTGAATTTTAAAAGTGAAGATTTTCAATAACTAGGGTCATTCCGTCTTTTCGTTATTAAGAATTGATTGAGGCAAGATAGAAATGTCCTATAAATTTCAAACTTAGAACCATGAATTTTATTACTGTTTATGATTTACAAATCGTAGCAACTCTATAATCATTACCAGACCGTCCTTAGGTCAAATTTAAAAATGTTTTTTTTTCCATAATTTTTTACCAAAATGACAAAAATTTTCCTATTCATCTGTTTTTAATAATAATTTGGGTTAACTGCAGTTCACGGTAAAATATTGCTGGTAACTACTACTTCCAAAAATCTATGAATTTTAAAGGCTGCTAGCTGCCAAACGGCTAAACGAACAGATCATACCTGCACACTAATTTAAGCGGCATAAGAAGGCCTACAAATGATCTGGAATAGCCAAGATCCAATGATGCACAGGAAAAGCTTCACTGCAGAAAAAACGCGTAAAATAGGTCTATTTCGCGCATTTCTCTGCACTGCGAGATAATTATGCATTATTGATTTATGGCTATTCCAGTTTATTTGTAGGCCTTCTTATGCCGCTTGAAACAGTGTGCAGGCATGATCTGTACGTTCAGCCGTTTAGCAGCTAACAGCCTTTAAAATTCATAGATTTTTGTAAATATTCGTTACCAGGAACATTTTACCGTGAACTGCAGTTGATCCATAATTTGTTAAGCTGCGCTTTTATGAATTTGTCAACCTTGTTTTATTGCAAATCCAACGAAAAAGTATTCTGTTCTGATTTTTTTACAGGATAATCTTTTCTATAATATGGGTCTGTACGTCAGTTTTTATTGAGGCATGTTAGAACTGCCATTTCCAACTTGGAATGGGGTTTCGTTTATCATTACACAATTTACAAAGCGTAGCAACTCTATAAAACTACCAGAAAGTTTGTTTTAAACATTATTTTAGCTTCTTTAAAATAATTTTAAAAGCAAAGCATCTCAATTATCAAATGAAAGTAAATTTTTTTATTAAGCATCTTCTAAATAATGTTGTATATCAGTTTCATAATTAGTAATTACAATTTTTGTTAATGTTCGTTTGTCTCTCTTTCCTTTTTATAGATGTTTTAATAATCCTTATTCATTTTTTAAAAAAGTAATATCATACATAAAGCATATTTGTAAAAGCGAAGCTCTCCTAAAATTTGGGTTATAAGTCCATACATCCAGACATCCGTCTGCACGCAACAGTAAGCTCAATTTTGGCATATTAAATTCTCCTATCTATTTAAAACTTATGATGATGATTCCTGTATCAGTTAGATAAAAGACGTAGTAGCTCTACAATCAGAAATTCCGTTCGCCCATTAAAACATAATTGATTTTCAACTTTTTGACAACATTTTTTTGTTTCCTTTTTAGCGCTTTTATGACAATGATTCTAGGGACAACACAGTACAATATTTTAAGCACGGCGTCTCTATAATTAAGTTCTAAAAATGCAAGTATGCCCTTAAACAGAATTCTGTATTAATGCTTTTTGGCAGCAAGCTAATATACATTTTATTTGAGCATTTAAATTAGTATTCTGTTTATTAACTTTTTGTACTTTGATTTTAAAACAATTTAAAGCGAAGGTTTACTATAATTAGAGTCGGTCCGTTCGTCCGTAACGGATAGCTTTTTTCGTTAATTTAGGCACGTTAGAATAGTAATAGTGTAGTAATAGCAAGAACAAACAGCTAAATATTCTTATAAAGTGTATTAATTCAAGACAAGATTAACATACAATAATAATATTAAATATTAAGACAACTGTTCACTTTTATGTTCGTGTCGTGTTGCAGAGCAATGTCTTGCTCCGAAACGGTTGACACAAGAACTAAAAGCTAAAATACAAAATACATGCATTGCTCTTAAGTCAGGAAGAAAGGGACTATACATCACATTTCTCCCTGGCTTTAACATGAACCTGGATTTCAAACTGTAATATTTCAGATTAAATATAACAATAGGTTTTTACATGTTAATTATCATATATATATTATGAGTAGCGTTGAACGCTTATTAAATAGATAATAATTGATCTGGTATGACACCTGCCATATTTTTTTTTTTTTTTATATATATTTTATTTCCAGATCTTTAAACACTTCGTATACATTTTTTTTTTATTATTTTGGTTCCTTAGAACTCTTTTGTGTTTTTTTTATATTCCTTTTTTCTTTATGTGTTTTTTTTTTTTTCTTTTTAATATTTTTTTAAGAAAAAACATTGATTAACATATAATCATTGAAAAATGCATTGATTAACACATAATGCATTAATTACATAGTTATCATAAATGCATGATATAAAAATAACACTGGTTAACATATAACCATCAGATTTAAGCATGGTATTATAGAGCATTAATATGAAACATTAATTTTAAACCTTTTCGAGACTACTACTGCCTCAACAAATATTAAATACATAAAATAAAATAAAATTAAAATAAAATATGAATTAATACACATAAACTATAATTATTACTTTCTTTTTCCAGAGGTTCTGCTCTTCTTGCCAGATTCTTCAATATCCATAGGCATGATAGCTTCATCATCATTCACTCCAAGTTTTGCGGTCTCATCACACAAGCCGTCTTGAGACATCCTTGCCTCAGTATCACCAAGCATATGAAAACATCTTTCAAATCCACTAGTAACCGCAACCGAAATCGAGGTTGCAACGTTATCAACCTCCTCCTGATTATCCAAAATCTTTTGATGCTTACGACTAACCTCCTCCCCAAATTTATCAAGCATCATCAATATTCCAGGCGTGTGTTCCATCCTCATTTCCTCCCTCACTTGTTCATCAACACGCCATTGCTGACCTGACAATTCAAGGTCCAGACAAACAGGAATGTTCGGATTCAAGGGCTGATCCATCTGAACACAAACAGGATCCCCAAACCGAGTAACCAATTTGAAATCACCCTCGAACCACTCATTTACTTTGTGTTCAGGATTAAACTTCCACTCAATATTGGTTGTCAACAAACTTGTATAAACTTTTCCATCCAACTCCAATCTAAGTTCCTTTACTACATTCTCTAAAGTAGTATCTGGATCACATAACAATATCTGCTTGGCTAGAGTCGGACGGAGACGCTTGCAGCGCATCTGCATTTCCCAGGTCAAAACTCTTGCGTCTACTTTATCATTCACCAGACTACCTGCGTATGTGGCACTCACCAGGTTATCAATTATTTCTCTTTGTCCATCCAATCTAACATAACGTATCTCAGCTGGCATCTCTCCACTGGTGATTAAACTCACCGAATTCACATTTACAATGCGTGGAATGTAGACCGATAAGTTCATGTATTCATTCACCTGAATAGAGTCAATAAACACTTTAGCACTCAAATCCTGTTCAGACTTTCCATCAAGCCAATCTTTCTGTAACTCGAACAAAGTTGTGGATGGCATTTGCTTCAGAATAAAGGATACTTTATTCACGACGTCTTTCCAATGTGCCAGGAGCCGGATAGCTGACACAACCTGCGTCTTCAACCTCAGATCAACGCTATTACCCACCGTTCTCAACACCGTCTGAAGGCTCATTTTACCATCGGCAGGTATAACGTCAATTTTTGAAAGTTGATGCCAATCCTCAAGTTCCCCCATATGTTTGATTATGGGTAACAATTCGCCCAACGTTTGACAGCTTTTTCTCTCATCTCCATCCAGGTATTCAATCTTAGCAAGCAACACCAAACTTGGTAAAATTTCGCAAACAAGCTTAGAGAGAAATATGGTTGCACTCAACTTATTCAAACTAGTTGTCTCATTCCATGACAACTTTCTGTTTATAGCTTTAGAATGCTCACCAGCCGCCATCAGGTTGAGGTGTCTTGAATTCTGGCTGGTAAAGATAGGGATCCTGTCCACAGGCCAGTCTATGGAGTTGATGCATCTCCCCATCTCTAACTGCACCGAAAGCATGTTTACTAAATTCAACTTAAACCTTGGTTCATTATCAATAAGACGAGCTAAATCTGCCAGTGGCATGTCCTCACTGCTCTAAAATATGTTCCTCGTCGCCCTGCCCACACTCAACGTGGGCAGCTCAACGCGCGACATTACCAACACCAGCCGAGATGCAGAGTTGCTGACCAATGCAGACACCGGTAGACCAGGTTTGACTTGATTTCCTTCATTGACAGATTGTTTGTGGCGGCCATCTTCTTCGTTGCTCAATAACTTTTGATTCATTGTTGCCGCCGTAACCAACCTGCAAAAATACAATATAATTAAATTTCAGCATCAGAATTTAAAATCTAGCATTAAATTCTTCCTCAGTAAATCTTTTTTTATAACACCATGAACAACAACAATACAACAATGCCAACATAGGAATTATACCTAACAACAACATTAACACAATCAAAACAAACTTAGCAAACAATGGTAGTATATCTTTGAACAAATGTTCTAAACCAAACCAAGGACCTGTAACCTGTTCGAAAAATGACAACTTATGATCAACAAAATCCAACTTAGAAGCTTGTCCATTAAAATCCTCAAAATCCTCTAACCCCTGATATTTAATAGTCTTATTAAAATCAGCAATAAACACCTTTTCATCGTTCAGAAAAATCTTTTGTCCCACATGTTCAGATTTTTCATTGGCAATGTGCAGAAGTTCGAGTCCCTGCCCCTGATTCCCAAGGAACAAATTGGCTGTCAACTTCAAAAATACCGGACTTTGCGAGCAATTTAACAATTTTATGTCCTCTACTGCAACAATCATTCTACTATATTCTTGTAATCCAACTGTCTCACCTTTATAATCCACCAGCAAATGTCCTACTGCACATCCATAATCCACACCTAACTTTACTGGAATTTCAACCGCTGTACACTTTTCATACTTAGCAATTTCTCCCAGGTATATAATTCTGAACCCATGATGCATCTGTACATTTGATCTAACTTCTGTTTGAGCACATCTAGAAATACTGAAAAGTTCCATCATCCTCTCATTCCTTTCTCTACTAGCCAAAAACATAGCATTCAAATCAAATCTAGCTTCCTGTTTTAACAAATCCCCAAAATAACTTCTAACAGCCGCCTTCGGTTCCTCTAAAAACTTGATACCCTCCAACTCTGTTACAAAAATGTTGAAATCCAGATGCTGCAAAGTAAGTTTCTCTGTTCCCATAATTTTAACTAAAATATTCCTTTCCAAGTTAGAAACAAAAAGTTGTTCATTCCACGTAGTTAAATTAAATGTATCTTGAAAAACTACCTTAAAATTACTGGCCGGTTTTCGTATTACATACGGAAAATATGGAGAAGTTGATGTTGCCCACAAATGATTTTCTTCAAAATTCGCCACAATCGTCTTTTTATCATAATCCATAACAACATTTCCCTTGATCAAAACGGGTGTATTTTTTACTAAAATATGCAAAGTCCCAATAGCAAAACCTAAATTGAACCACATATTGTGCGCGTATATTCCCAGTGTCTTGCATTGAATATTTTCACCACCAACATCCCAGAAAGGTGACAATGTTCCATTAACCGTGAAACTGTGAACAGTTGGCAAGTCTATGTTTACTTTAAAACTAATACCATCATGCTGATACTTGCCAGAATGAAAAATCCTTCTACATTCATCCATACTCAACTCTACCTGTTTTTCATGTGGCACGTCTAATACGTGCACATGACTCGCGGTGCCGCAAAACCAGCGCTCCAATTTTAGTCTAACCTCACAACTAATGGCTTCCGACAGTATAAAATCGGTTTCTGCTAACCCCAATAATTCCACAGATCTGACCGGTTCCATCCTATCATGCAAACAGGCAGCTGATCTAAGTTCAACATTACTTATTTGAGAACAATCATAAGCTGCTAACCGTGGATCCTGTGACGTATACATACCACCAACAATAATCAAACAATAAGTCTGCATCACAACAACAAATAACAAAATATCCAAGTACCTGACTCCTCTATCATCCTTGGATTTCTTCACAGGTACTGGTCCAGCACGTCCACTCTTTGAACTACAAGCGTCAGGCGACCTCTTTCGCATACCACGATCTCCATCTCGTCTATTCCGGTCATGTCTATCACCACGCCGCTTCCTCTCTTGTCATCACGCTCCCGACGGTTTTCGTGGTAATCTCTTCTCCTGCAAATATTATACAAATTATTACAAATATTATTTTTTAATCAATTTTGCGAGGTTCCTAGTTACCACATCTGCTACTGAATAACGTTCTAATCTGTCTTTTTCTCTGTTTTGTCTATCCTCTTCCAATTTTTGTAATTGTACTTCATTTGTAGAACCTTTAGGACGACCTTTAACAGGAATAGTCTCAGACATTTTTTGCAGTTTTGCATTATCTAACGATCTATCTAATTCATCCTCCTCAACATCCCTACCTCGTTTAACACTTCCCCTTCGTTGTTCCAAGTTTACAATTTTACTTTGCAGTTTTGGAAAAGTGTCCTCTAAAATACTCATCCGAGACTCTAACTCTCTAGCAGATTCCATGTTAACATCCTCTACACCCAAACTGTTGTCTACTAAACTATTATCAGAGGCATAATCTCCATGAAAAACACTATCCTTACTAATAGTAGAATATGTAGAGTCTAACTTAGTTTTGTCAGTCGTATCATTCGTATCTACACTGTCAGAAATATGAGTACTTTCCAAAGTATCACTAAGATCCTCAACTAAATCATCTAAATTTTCATTATCCTGAGATACATTTGACCTTTGCTGTGACAACCCAACACCCAAAAAAGATTTCTCCAAAAAATCTGGTGTTACCTGTCCATCCTTCCGCCTTCCAACCACCTCTGGACTAGCGCCACAACTATTCTCCTCTTCAGAAACGCCTGAACAAGTTAAATTTCTTAAAGTATTGGGAAAATCATAGTTTACTTTCAAGGTATTATCCACAGAGAAAAACTCATCTGTAATCACTAAGTCAATCTTTTCATCTGGAGTCAAGTCTAAAGTACTCTCAATAACATATATTTTATCCCTTGGTACAATTCTTACCCCTTTGTCTTTCAATCTACACTTTTCTAGGGGTTGAACCTCGAACAAACTATCAGAAATTACTTTTGTCACTAGACACGGACCCACCCATAGCGAGCAGAGTTTACGAGCTACACCAATCGTTGTGACGTCATAATAAATATAACAATAGGAATTTATAGCTATCGGCCGACCTATCCTTTCTGTATTTTCTACCTGTAAATACTTCTCAGTTCTCTCTTGTCCAGTTCTCCAATTTTTGTCAAGGCACTCCAATAACTCTGAAAAATTCATATGTTTAATTTTCGAGCGGGTTAAAGGATCAAATGAGTCAAGCGGAAGCTTAGGGTTTCGTAGAAACATCTTGAAATACGGGGAACATCCTAACCTCCGATTGAAAGAAGTGTTCATACAAAATTGTGTAGCTTTAAGTTTATGAGCCCAATCTCCATCTTGAAAACGTAAATCAGTCTTAAGAAACAAATACACCGATTGGTTGTATCTTTCACTGTAATTCGAATTTGCTGATCTTGGAGGGATAAAAATTTGTTCAATTCCCAACCTTAAACAAACTTCCCTAAAAACTTTTGATTTGAAACTTTGTGCATTGTCAGTCCTGATTCTCTCGCATAATCCCCAAACAGAAAATAAATTAAACTTCAAACATTCAATAATTGTTTCAGCTTTAACATCCTCAATAGCAAACAACCACACATATCTAGTACAACTGTCAACTACTATTAAAATATGCTTACAAATGACTCCATTATATTCACACTCATTCAAAGGACCTAAAGCATCTATGGCCAACTCTGCCATAGCTTCCCCAGCCAAAGGAGAAAATTCTATATTATGATTATGTTTTGGTTTTTTACGTCTATTCAAACAAATGACACAATTTGCAACTGCCGCCGCTACATATTTAGACACATAGGGAAAAATGAAGTGACGATTAATCCTGCTCAAAGTTTCCAAATAACCCCTATGCCCCGCTGTAACATCTGCATGAGCTAACAAAAAAACTTTATTGTACATTCCAATAGGTACCACTACCCGTTCAATAAATTGAAATTCTTTCTGGAGCCGCATAGGTGAAGTCAAGATAATTAAACCATCTTTATAACTCAAATGTTCAAAAAATCTTAATATTTGTTTACCCCGATAAGGCATTTGAGACAATTCTCTGGACGTAGGTTTGACATTATTTACAATAAATTTCCTCACCTCAACTAAAACAGGATCCTTCTCCAGGCTACGACTGAATTCTCTCGCCTTCAATCTGGATGCTATTTGACTGGCCGTCTCTGCTCCAATTCCTGCAATAAGACATAATTTAGGATCTTCCAATTGATATACAGTATCCAATATTAACTCTCCTTGTTCGTCTGTCGATAATTTAGATATCCTATCTTTACTATCCTTTAATGCAGTACGTGACAATATATCAACATTAGTATGCATCTTGCCCTGCCTATGTACAACCTCATAACTGAAGGTGGATAAAAAGTTTATCCACCTTATGGTGAGACCAACAAAATATCCGTTCTGCCTCCAAGTAGATAGATGTTTCAGTGCAGCTGAATCAGTTCTCACGATAAAGGTACAGTCATGCCAGAAATAACAAAGCAATCTTCTTGAAAACTGTGACCTCCAATCTGAAATTCAACATTCCGAACAACACCGTCAATCTTGATGCTGGAACCCTGCACGCCTGTTGCTTTCGAATCCGTTTCTTCAATCATACAATCAAGCTTTCTAGCCAACACTTGAGATATCAGGCAGCCTCTTGCATTGCCGCTATCAATTAAGGTCAGGATTTCCATGCCACCAATCTTCGTTGGAACGTAGACTTCAGCCGCTCCAGCCGCCATCTCAGAATCTTCATGAAACTTATAAACAGCTATCTAACCAACACCAGCAGTTATGAGGTTGTAACTATCCAATTGTCTATCAAATAACTATCTATCTGTCTACAACAAATAACAAAATAACGGAATAAAACAAATCACTCACCGACAATATTTCATCCACCAACAGAAACGTCCAAAATATCTCTTAATCCACAATCAACAAAACTTCTCTCCGGCCAACAGACACATCCCAAAATATCTCTTAATCCACAATCAGTAAAACTTCTCTCCGGCCAATCTAAAATATTACAAACTTTTAGATGCCAATTGATGGATAAATCACTGTACATAAGAATTAATATCGATATTAATATATATATACATATAACAAATTTTTTCAAGACTATTTTTCGAACAGCAATATATATATAATGGTAATCAAATATTAACAAAATCTTAACAACTCACCATCAAATAAATAATGATGACAGTATCTCTCAATCACCACTAATACTCTTCTCAGCCAATCTAAAATAAAATACAATTATTTTAGATGCCATAAATAAATGTTTTCACTGACCAAATAAACTCGCAACACAATAAAAGAAGTTGTATTAAGAAATATGACATGATCAAATATTATCAATCACCAAGCAAGTTAATCTTTCCAAATACCATAAGTTCAATTCTTTTGTAATTCAATAAAATATTACCTAACAAAACTATTATTGTCAGATTAAAACTGAGATGTATAAAAGGTTTAAAAGTCGAAATTCAACTAACTATATATCTCAATACCTGAGAGCACCTTCTTGCGCAGCTCTGCTTCTCTGCGCAGCTCAACTTTCTGCGCATGGCGCGCTCCACGCCTGATAATCATTGCAGCTACCTCTCTACACCACCCCATTTTGCGCATACCAGCTCTGAGAGATAGTGCAAATTTCTTTGCAAATATGTTCACTTCCCCTTTTTCTCAAACAAAAGAGACAGCTCCCCCATATCTGCGCATACCAACTCTGAGAGGTAGTGCAATCTTCTTTGCAAATATGTTCACTCCCCCTTTCTCCTCCAACAAAAGAGACAGCTCCACCATATTTGTGCATACCAGCTCCGAGAGACAACCCCTCCCTTCCTTCATAGAGAGAGACTACTCCACGATTATATCTAATGCATTATAACAATTTTGCTTCATGAAATTCTAAACTTCATAAAAAATTTTGCTGAATCAACATTACTAAATCGCAATATAATTGTTTAAAATCGAATACTTTAAATCACAATAACTGACTCAACTTTTAAAACAATTTTCCACATTTCATCAAAATTTAATACTTTTCAAATATCTAATTTCACATTTTTATCAAATTTAATTCAATTTAAAATTCAATTTAATATTTTTCAATAGCAATTTTACAAAATTGTATTCCTAATTCGCTTTTCATTTTCACTTTTTATTATTCTTATCTCTGTTAGAC
Source organism: Acartia tonsa (assembly GCF_053477335.1). Classification (NCBI taxonomy): domain Eukaryota; kingdom Metazoa; phylum Arthropoda; class Copepoda; order Calanoida; family Acartiidae; genus Acartia; species Acartia tonsa. The sequence continues at coordinate 63,493,763 of NC_137260.1, read as the reverse complement.
TCCACAACAGTCTGAAACAAAAATGAATTTTCCTAATTTCAACAAAACATAATCAAAAACTAAATTAATTATTTTGATTTTCATTATAACATAATCTCATAATTTCATATACGCTTATAAACAATATGTTATCTTTTCATAATTCAAAATAAACCATCAAAATAAATTATCACAAAATTAGAGTTGCTTCGTTCACTCTTTATCATTAATTTTGTTTTGTTGTTGTTTATTTACAATGCGCATAAATCAAAACAATGCCGCGTAACAAGTAGAAAATGGAATAAGGTTTTAATGATTATAATACATACAAAACATTAATACCATAAAATGTCATCTATAATAGCATTATTCCATGCCTCGACTTCCGCTACAAGATCGTCTTCATAATCACTTGCCCCTAAACCATCGACATGCGCCACTTCCTTCGTATCCTCCCCTTCTTTCACCTCTCCTTCAATTTCACCAACCAATTTCTTTTTATCAATACTATTTTCATTCTTTTTAAAACTCTTTTGCCCCGTCTTATAAGGAACAAAAGGCTTGTTTCCCCACCGCAAAAAGTATTTTCCTTTAGGATTAGGCAACTTTTTATCTCTAATATCAAAACAATCCCTCATCATGTGACCTTTCCTGTTGCAATAATAACAAATAAAACCACCTTGAATTGCGCCAATTAAAGGAATAAGTTCAGCTGGTCCACCAAATTCATCAGCTAAATCAATTTCACATTGATTTATTTCATATGACAAATTATCTTCATCACTAACCTGATCAATAGTTACAGGATTTGACTTGGAACCAACGCCACCAACCATCGTTTTAGCCAAAGCCATCTGGTTTGTTGTACATCCTCTAGCCATTGACCCTGAAATTTGGTTAAATTGTAGCCCCTTAACAATCAATTGTGCTTTAACTATTAACTCTGTCCGAAACTTCGTTATCATTCGCACTTGTCCGTCACGCTCCAAATCCAACGCAAATTGACGCATCTGATTAGCCAAAAGTGGAGATAAGACCACATTACACACTTGAGAATAGAAATCCATAAACATATCATCAGTTGGTTTCGGATACGCACGTTTCCAGAAAGATAGTATCTTATCAAAAAATGCATCAATCTTATCATTCTCATGTTGCTTAACACTCAAATACGCATCTTTACACACATTTTTCATGTCGGGTGGTAAAAATGTCTCTCGCATCTTACACAAGTACCCCTTTAATGTTAATTGTCTATTCTCCATATCAGCAGGTTTTAGTGTATAACCACAAGCGGTTCTTACACCCACACATTTATCAAACAAAATTTCCTTACACACTTGATGATTAGTCATATGATAACGTCTAGTAGTCATCCAAAATCTCTCCAAATAATCATCAAAGAAAATCACATCATCGTCAACCGCAAATTCAGGCGCATTTTTTCTGAACTGATCATCAAGTTTAGCACACGTTTCATTGTACCTATGAACATTCTCCTCCCCCTGCGAAACATACAGAGATCTATCTGGTACATAAACAAGAGATTTACACCAACTAACCTGCGATTCACTCAGCCCAGCTTCAAAAAAATTGAGCGTATTAAAATCCTCCGCATTAACCTCAGAAAGGGCTGGCCACCACATGAGAACTCCATTGTAGATATTATCCACAGCATCAACCCTAGACAATTCCCAAAGTTTTATGATCTTATCTTCATTTCCCTGCATACCACCAAAAATAGGCCGAGAACCACTAGCAAACAGTTTAGGCTCCTCCTCTGATCCTCCAAATCCTCCAGATCCACCAGCCGTCCTCTGCCACGGCATAGAGTTATTTAAACCATTCTGCTGGTTATTCGACCCATTCTGCTGGGTATTCTGCTGGTTATTCGACCCATTCTGCTGGGTATTCGAACCATTCTGCTGGTCATTCAAACTATTCCGCTGGGCAATCTTTTCAAGAATTCGCTGCTGGCCAGTCATAAACTCATCCACAACTGTCACATTCTCAGTCTTGATATCATTATCAACACTAGGCTCCAACACCTTATTAAGACGATCTTCCAAATCGTCCATCCGAGTAGCCAGTCCAGTAACCGCAGCAACATTAGTATCAACATTATCCGCCAATTCCTGAACTTTCGTCTCCAGCGGAGTCATTCGCCCAGTCAAATTATCCAGCTTATCCCCATTGGATTGAATATCACCCTGCAACGTGACTATCGACTCGAAGATGTACTCCAGCCTCTCCTCCGGAGACAGCTTCCTGAAATGAGCAATGTCCAACTTCATCGCTCACAAAAATTCCTAAATAAAAACAAAGTAAAGAAAAAATACAATTAAAAGAAAATCTGAGCTATAGATTCGTACTACACTACTGCGCCAAAATGACGTGTAGTAATAGCAAGAACAAACAGCTAAATATTCTTATAAAGTGTATTAATTCAAGACAAGATTAACATACAATAATAATATTAAATATTAAGACAACTGTTCACTTTTATGTTCGTGTCGTGTTGCAGAGCAATGTCTTGCTCCGAAACGGTTGACACAAGAACTAAAAGCTAAAATACAAAATACATGCATTGCTCTTAAGTCAGGAAGAAAGGGACTATACATCACAGTCCTATCGATTTCAAACTTTACTGAAGATTCCTGTAGTAGTTAGGTAAGATTTAGAAAGCTAATAGCAACTTTATAATTGTTACCAGAATGTCCGTTCGTCCATTTTAAACATGTTGATTTTATACTTTTGTAACAACATTTTTCTATGTGATATAATCATCCAATTGGTCAGATTTTCGGAGTACTGATTCCTATTACAACAAAGTTTTTCAAAAAATTTACGTAAAATTTTGTCAAAATTTATATACTTATATTTAGTATATTCAGTTCTGACACTCTACAAGAAATAATGTTGGTCTGTCAAACCGTTTATAAGCTTCGATTTTATGGATATTGTCATCCTTGTTTTTATTTTGTATCGCCATGATAAGAATGACAACATCCATAAAAGTAAAGCTTTAAAATCAAGAGAATTTTTTTCTTCAAAAAGTTAATAATCAGCATGTATGATGAAACAGACTTTCTGGTAACGATTATAGAGTTGCTTCGCTTTCTAAATCGTACCTAACTACTACAGGAATCACCATGCAAAGTTTGAAATCGATAGGACAATTCTAACATGCCTAAATTAACGAAAAAAGCTATCCTTTACTGACGGACGTACGGACCGACCCCAATTATAGAAAAGCTTCGCTTTTAAAAAATGAACATTATTACGTATCATTTTATTTTTTTTTGAAAACATATATTTATCTCCGTGCGGGCAACTCTCGCCCTAACTTGACCTGACAAAACCTAAAATAAGCATCTGTAATCAAGGAGAGAGGGAATATTAGGCTGTTAATTACACTAGTCCTTAAAGTTTTATAATAACATTTCCTTATTCGTTGGCTTAATATCTTTGGGAACTTTTAATTAATTTTGTTTGGTTAGTTCATTAAGTTAAGTGTCCAAATGTTTTAACTAAAAATTACTACGGAGTAGTTTTGTGAATCATCATTAGGGATGTACATACTTTTTTATTCATTGTCTTATCCCTGAACAGTATTCTTCAAAAAAATTTCTTTTACTTTCTAAACTGTGTCATCCTAGGTATTTTGACCGTTTATTGTCTTATTTCATCAGATAAGATCCAAATATTTTGAAAGCTTCTTGTTTTAGTAGACTTGTCCAGGGATCTAAAGGGATAAGACAATAGCTGATGAACTGATGTACATCCCAAATGATGATACACAACATCACTCCTTCTTAAAATTGAAACGTTTGAACACTCATCTTAATTAGCCAACCAATCTTTGCCGAAAAAAAGATTTTTTAAGATGTAATTTGTTAAATTAGGAGGGAGGGGACATTGGGCTGTTACATTACACGAGTTCCCAAAGTTTAAATAACGTTTTCATATTCGTTAACCTAACAAACTTAGGGATTTTTATTGAATTTTGATTTGTTTGTTCATAAAGTTGAGTGTTCAAATCTACAGAAGGAGTAATTTTGTGTATCATCATTGGGACTGTACAACAATTTATCGGTTATTGTCTTATTCCTTTAGATCCTTGAATTTGGTCACTAAAGATGAAACAAATGCATGTATCAATGCCAGTGGTAGATGTACATTTTGAAAACAAACCTACAAACTGCTACCTATTAATTAAATAATATAATATATATTAGTATAAAAGTAACAGGATGTATGTGCGCGTTAAGGGGGGGTTCAATGATTTTAAAACTTTTAAGACACTTTGGTTATCAGTAAAATTTACATTCCAATGTAAAATCTTAAAACAAAATCTTAGTACCTACTTTATCTATTTATAGCAACTAATCTATTATTCTTTAAAATTCGTGACTTTTCTATAATTCGGGTCGGACTTTATGATTGTACTGGATAGATATCATTACCCTATTCATTCATTTCCTGAGACAACAAGGCACACTATTATAAGCAAAACATCTGTATAATAAATTACTAAAAATGTATCCTGTATTTAAAGCTTCTAATGTTTCAGTTTGTATTACTGCCTACATTTAAAGATTCGCTTTTATGGATGTTGTAATCCTAATTATATAGTTAAGTTTAAACATTTTATACATATAAACTGCGAACCAAAAAAATAGGCAAATCTGAATTTTCAGAATAGCAGATTCAATATTCATTTGGGATAATTTTACTGTAAATATGAAATGTAGATGCATCTTTTAGTTACAAGTTTCCACCGTTATTTTATTATTAATCAGCACCAATGAAGCACAAGATCTCAAAAACAGCATTTGAGGGAAATACTGGTGAACCAAAGGGATTTATGCCTTAATTATTATGAAATATAGCATTAGGTAGAAAAAAATTATTTTTCTTAATAAAAAATATTAGAATAAAAAAGTTCGACCCCTATCACTTTAGAGGACAGCTGCTGACCTCCAGTCTTATGGATGAAGCTAAATATTTGTTAAATATAAAAATTACCCTCAAAAGTACACAAAAATGATTTTTGATGTGTTGAAAAAATCCATTTTAAAATCTTGATTTTGAGGATGGTGGCCTTAAATATGCTCCTACTGGTGGAAATGGTGAGCCAAATGTTATCAAAGTGCATGCCCATGATGACAACTAATATATTGAACTAGGGTCAAATTTTTGTATTTATAGCAATCTCCAATGGAGCCTCCTGAAAAGAAATATAATCATCTTCTACAAACTACAGTAATTACCTTATGAATTGGTGTTATTAAAATTGCAATCTTTTTCTTTTTTAATACTGCTTGGCTGGAGGCTGCTATGAATACAAAAATTGGACCATAGTTCAATATATAAGTTGTCATCATCTACATGCACTATGATAACATTTGGCTCACCATCACTACCCCTAGGAGCATCTAAAAGGCCATCATCCTTAAAATCAAGATTTTAAAATGAATTTTTTTAACATATCACAAAACATTTTTGTATACTTTTGACTCTTGAGGGTAATTTTTATTTTTAACATGTATTTAGCTTCATCCTTAAGACTGGAGGTCAGCAACAATCCTCTACAGTGACAGGGGTCGAATTTCTTTTTTCTAATATTTCTCATTTAGAAAAATCATAAATTTCTACCTTATGCTATATTTCATTATAACTAATGCATAAATCCCTTTAAAAATCATTAATTTATCAGAATTATTCTTTAAAAGAGAAAAAAAGTGAAAAAATCACTTTGTGTTGATTTGTTTTGGATTTGCATATCTTTTTGGTTCACCAGTTTTTTTTCCCAAATGACGTTTATAAGATCTTGTGTATCATTGGTGCTGATTAATAAAAAATAACAGTGGAAACATTTAACCAAAAGATGCATCTACATTTCATATTTACAGTAAAATCATCCTAAATGAATAATAAAGCTGTTATTTTGAAATTTCAGATTTGCATATTTTTTTGGTTCGCAGTTTAGTACATTGTCATCGTTTTTTATAGACATGCACGCACACTAGGATAAGAAGAAAAAGCGCTCCATAATCTTTCTAGTTTGCAACATCACTTTGAAATGAAAAGCTTTTCTACATCTAGTATGTGTTGCAGGAATATTTCTTAACCCTTACAGATCGGGCCCCAATTCCCACCTTAAATGATCGGGGGGGGGGGGGGGTCATATTGACCCCTCCTCTATCTCGGCTTCTATTAGAGATAAAGACGTAAAATTTTTTTCTGGTGGTTCATGTGTATTTTTAGAGAAAATTACTTTTTCTAGTCATAGCGGTCAGGCCGCTCCTTAGCCGCGTTTTAGCGGCCAACCGCTAAATTTTATATCAGCTGTAGAGCGGTCAATTTTGCAGCTAGGATGACCAAATTTTAGGTCGAACTTTTATTTTTCATAACAATAAAAATACTTTTTCTGATCATCGCCGAAAGACGGAAAATAACGGAAACCGCCATTTTCGGCGGTTACGGCGGTAAAATGGCGGTTGGCGGCGCCAATTAATATTTTTATCTGTTTATTGTTGCCCAAGAATTTACCAAAAAAAATTATAGGTCTCTAGCTGTAATAGAAGCCACGATATTCATGATATATGTCTGTAGTAAAAGCCAGATAAAAATCGGTCATAAAGTCGGTCAGGGTGCGGTCAAACGGTCATAACACCACTTTTCTCATGAGTCATTGATATCTCAGTATTCACAAAAAATTTTTAGGTTTCTACCTTATACACAAAAGTCATAATGTAGAAATTAAGATTTATTTAGAATTTTTTTAAATTTTGGTGCTACCCAACCGACTTTGACCGGACACCACGACTGACACAGACCAGATATCCTAATAAAATCAACTCTTGCCAACGCATAATTACTAAACTTAAAAAGTCATGAAGTCACAGCTCTCGGATGTTCGGACATTCTGGTAACGTTTATAGAGTTGCTACGCTTTTTAAATAGTACCTAACTACTACAGGAATCACCATGCATAGTTTGAAATCAATAGGATAATTCTAACATGCCTTTATTAACGAAAAAGCTATCCGTTTCAGACGGACGGAAGGAAGTACGGACCGACCCTTATTATAGAAAAGCGTCGCTTTTAAAAATTAATATATTCTTATTATATTCTGCAACAGGTCTTGATGTTTGTTTCATATACCTTCCGATTTTAGAGCTTCGCTTTTACGGATGTGTTGATCCTTGTTTAGAGAAAATATGTTCAGTACGTGTGGTATGCTCGACGGAAACCAAGATATTATAGTGATGCGATGCACCCAGCTAATCCTGTTATTCTACAATTGTAAAGCCACCTGCAAATATGCAAGATACTGGTATTGATTTCATCTCTCAGTTGTCCTGCAAGTGGAGGGAGGGGTGTGACCCCTCCCTCCCCCTTCTTGAGCACCGGACCCTTCCCCTTCAACCACCAAGTTATCAGCACCACCTCAGCCCTGAGGATAGGGGTTCTAAGCCTTCTTTCACCAGATAGATTCACCACCCACACAGACTATTGTTGTCACAGTAATCATCAAACCTTCCCTTTTAGTACCCAGACCTACCACTCAACCCCTCTATTCTTATCTACCTATTGTGCTGTTCCATGGGCTATCCTGCCTCCCCCGGACAGGGATAGCCATCTACCTAACCATTGCAACTATCTATGTTTAACTATTATAATTTACTTTTGACTATCTCTATTCCTAATCCATATGCATTTATATTATGTTGTATATCCTTAGTAACCTTTAGACTCTGAATAAAGTAACATCTGAATAGATTCTGTTTGTTATTTGGTGATAGCTAGAGAAGCCCAGCTTCTCTATAATTATAGGTGTCCACGTCTGTTCGCACTGCCGTAATCATTTGAACTTGGGTAACGGCCATTAAACCGAGGCGATTACCACAACTTGGTGACAGCTGTGTGAGATTACAGCAAACACAAGTGTAGAGCAGACGCGCAGCTGAGACTAAGGTACTCCCAGCAGTAAAACTGGCAAAACTGACACAAGCAACCTGAATTACCCACCCTGGATAGCAAGGTCTAACTCTGTATCCGGCAGTTGTGGAAGTGAGAACCTTAGTAATCTGCCTGGGTAATAGTATCCAGCCGGCAGAAGACGAGCAGAAGGAGACCAAGTGGGCCTCCAGAGCTGCGGAGAGCAGGGAAATCTAACGGAAGACCATGGAGAGCGGCGAAATCAGAGCTGCGGAGAGCAGCGAAATCTGACGAAAAACCGCGGAGAGCGGCGAAATCTAACGGAGAACCGCGGAGAGCAGCGAAATCTAACAGAGAATTGTGTGTGAACGGGCTGAAACAGGCCTGCTGACTGGCTAAAACAGGCCAAGTAACTGTAGACGGCTGAAACATGCCCATTACCAACTGCAACGGATAGCAGAATTCGAACCAACGGCGCTGCAGGACGGGACATTCCCTGCCGCCACCTCTCTGGATTCGAATCCACGGCGCTGCAGGACGGGACATTCCCTGCCGCCACCTCTCTGGATTTGAACCCACGGCGCTGCAGGACGGGACATTCCCTGCCGCCATCTCTCTGGATTCGAACCCACGGTGCTGCAGGACGGGACATTCCCTGTCGCCACCACTCTAGACTTGAGCCCACGGCGCTGCAGGACGGGACATTCCCTGCCGCCGACTGGCTGAAGCAAGCAAAATAGCCGCGAGCTGTGAACGAAGTTACAAGTATAGTGTATAAGTGAGAGAAAAACTACGCTAACCTTAAGTATCCCGGGAGGCTACAGCGCAGCCGCCCACCTAGAAAAGCAGATATTGTATCGGATTTTATGTATTGTCACCCTGGTGTGAGGGACAAACAAAAGATTTAGGGCAGGGACTGGTAAACAATTGCCTGGACTTCTGATAAGCCGAAAATAGAACCCAGGTGCGAGATAACAATGCATTGTTAAAATTGGAGCCACAACCCTGCAGCACTGCAAATACACCGCCCCTATCCCAACAGATTACATAAATTACAGTGGATATAATCCAAGGTGACATTTTGATAAGCCCAGGATTAAGAAGAAGCCCACCTACTTCTCATAACTCAGTCACCTGAGGCCCGCGGCACCCTCTCCCCCCCCCTGGGGAAGGGCGGCATTACCCCGTCCCCCCTCACACGTTCCCTCTTCTCCCCGCACTCAGATAAGTCCGTCCACCGTGCAGAGACAGAGACCGGGGAAACGGAGTGCAGCGCACGGTTTGCGCAGAGAAGCTTGGAACGCAACGAAATCCGTCGGACAAAAAGGCAGAAAACGGACCAATGAGAGAGCAGATTGAGGGATAGGCGAGAGTTTCACCTGTGTGCGCGCGCTCCAACAGTGCATGGGCGCGTTGTGAAGGGGTATTGCACACACACACACACATACCAATGGAGGGGAGCTACTCTATAGCACCCAAAGGATAGATCACCAGGAATTGCAAGGCTCCACCCCCTGCCTACAGTGTGATAAGGAAAATTAAATCAGTTCCTTAGACCAGCTCAGACCCTCAACATCTTCCTAGCTCTGCCAGCCCTACTTCAACGCTGAGTGACTAGTGAGAAAATCAATATAAATATATAAGTGTTAACAACTCAATACTAGGTTGTGAAGCAACCAAGTGATAAATAGTGTTGTTTTTTTTGTGTCATGGTTGCAAGTAAGTGAATATTAACCTCACCATACGACAATGGATACTGATATGGAACCTTAATGAAAGTACACCCACCCTGTGGAAATTGCCTGCCTTGATGCCCCACACTGGGCATTGGTGGTGTGTGCCTTGACCATAGACCCTCATAGTTGTGAACTATATACAGAGGAAGCGTGCATTTTGTTGGAGCAAGAAGGAAAGCCAGCTAGCTCTGAGGATATTCCAATACACATATATATGGGAGTGTAGCCATATATAGATAGCCTACATATACCTATATCTACTAGCGGATACGCTCCTAGAGACATCTATGGACACCTAACATGTTCCCTTTTCATCTCTAAGCTGGGATCCGCTGGTTACCACATAAGTTAAGAAGCTATACTGGAAAGGAGAACAACTTAGGCTCAACAGCTAACAAGCCGTTGGCCCCAACAGACCAACACCCTGCTACTTATCATGGGGATACTCCCGCCACCGCAAATCTTGAGCCAGGAGGACAGAGTCTACGGCTACGTGGACTACCACCCTAATTACACAGCTATAGTATCTGTAATAGGGGTGAGCCGGCTCGAGCCTCTTTGCGGCGCGGTTCCTATACTTTGCTCCTACATCTACAAGATGAGAAATTGTCAGCCCCTAGCCCGACGTGCGGCAATAGAAGACATCCCTGATTGGGCATTGACTGTGTGCCTATGCCTACTGCTTGCACTGTGGTGGACAGAAGCCTTCATTTGGATCATAACTACCAACGTCTGGACACCACCACTCTCTGCTTCTTCATACAAGGTGCTGCTTCTGTTATTACTTGGGCCTACTGTGTTGAGTACAGTGAACATAAAACACATGCAAAGTCACAGACCCCTGGTCCCTGAGATGCCCTTGTCTGGAAGGATGACTGAATGTCCATTGCACAGCTCCTGTACAGTTGGTACTCAACGCACGAGAAACGGAGATATTGGACTGGGGATTGTTGAACCTGTATGTGTTCTCCCTGGAGTTTTGAACGATGCTGCTGAGCCCAATGAGAAGGTGACAAGTTTCAGAGACTTAGCGGCTAGTCCCAATATGGGCACTACCGCCATGGGCACTAAACTGTGTCGCCCTGCGCCCGGAGAACTGGAACATGTACCTGACTCCACCAGAACTGAGACGCCAAAGAGGTCCAGCCCTAGGGCCAGTACCACCTGTGTCTGGGGTGGAAAGGTCCTCCCTGGCGCTGGCATCACCAACCTGGAGGATGGGGAGCTGTCCCAGGGGAATAGGCCCTTCACCCAGATGCCTGACGTGTACCTGGGGGTGGGGGAGCCGCCACCCAAGCCTCCCTGGGAGCCCCCAGGCATGGAACGACTGGGGACCGGCCTAAGGGTGGAGAATGGTGACCTGCTGCAGTGGAAGGCCTTACCCAGCAAGGAGGGAGCAGGGTTGACCAGCAGCAGTGAGGATGTTCCCCCACACTCCAAGACCAGATGCCTCTACTCAGTTGGACCACTGCACATGACCCAGCCAAGTCCCCCCATGCTGCTGAAGCTGGAGTCCCACCAGGATGCAGAGCTCCAGCTAGGGAAGTCGATAAGAAGGCCACCCTCTGCCAACACCAGAATCACCGCAGGGGCTCCCCACCAGCAGCTGACAGAGCCTGGCAGGGACGCAATACCAGCTGGCAACTCTGGCCTAACTTAGGTAGCTACCAACAGCCCGCTGGCAGTTCAGAAACCAGTTCAGGCTACCATCAGGATGGCATCCTCTGGGCCTTGCCGGTTCAACTGTGGGTATCTGTCCACACACTGGCCACAGATACCCCCCAGAGATCATAGCCCACCTTCCAACTGGCACCATCAACGGCCTTTGCTACCAACCACCTGGAGTAACTGGAGGCAGGATCCCTCATGTGGAGAAGCACCTGCAGAAGCTAAGGCCGAGGCTGGCCTCGCCACCCAGGAGAGGAGAGCAGCTGTTGTATGGAAAGGACCTGTTTGTATGGGGAGAAGGCTGAATGCAAACAAGGAGCCACTACAAGCAGCCCAGCACTGCCTGACCCCTAGTAGGGGAGAACCTGCTTGGCAGCTGGTGCCCCAACTGGAGGATGAGAGACCTGGCAGGTTGATACATCCTGTGGAAGCCGGACTGATGGGACCCAGCTGGACAAAGGAGCGCTGCTGCTTCAGCGGCCACCCAGCTGCCAAGTGTAGAACCGGTTGGGACCAGGCAATGAAGAAACACAAGGCAGCCCAACAACCTGCATCTAACCAGTCTGACACCCAGGTCTACCCGGAGGGAGATGCCCAGCCGTCACCCCAACCAGCTGCCGCCTCTGGGGCTGCGGCTACCCAGGAGTCTGTGCCTCAGTTTGGGACCATAGTGGCAAGGATCAACATTATTGGCAGGCCCCAAGAGCCTGCCAAGCTGACTGGGTTTGGTCTCAACCAAAAAGATTCCAAGCATGTGCAACCAGCGGATATCCAGGCGCTTGCTCCCATGCACCCCTTCAGCCCCAACCTGGTGTTGCCTGTCTGGACGAGCCCCCCGACGCGAGAGGTGACACCCGTCACCACCAAGATGAGGGGAGACGTGACATCCGTCACCACCAAGACGAGGGGAGAGGTGACATCCGTCACCACCAGCAGAGGAGGAGAGGTGACCCCCGTCACCACCAAGCAGAGGAGAGAGGTGACACCCGTCACCACCAGGGAGAGAAGAGAGGTGACAACCGTCACCGAGCGAGAGCTGCCAAGGACAGGGGCGACAACCGTCGCCGCCACGGAGATACCTGACCTGCCAGACCAGCCGACCTTCCAGATGAGAGGGGTGACAACTGTCACCGCCGGGGAGCCGACCTGCCAGATGGAAAGAGTGACAACCGTCACTGCCAGCCAGCCGGCCAACAGATGGATGCTTGGGGAGGGTCAGCTGCCTGCAGTGTTCGAGGATGAGACAGCTGCCCACCCAGAGAGGCTACCTCAAGAGGCTGTTCAGCAGTATAACCCACCAACAGACCCCCAGGATACACTAAACCAGGGTAATTGTATTGAATTGGTGTACCAGGAAGTTTGTGCTGCGTCAAACTTGCCTGCGCCCCCTGCATCTGCCCCAGGAACCAGGATATCAGCCATTACCAGCCAACCTGAAGAAGCCTTGGCCACTGCCTGGGGGGAGGAACTAAACTAGATGCATCAAGTGCCGAGCCTCCATCAAGTAGAGGATCCTCAACAACTATTCCTACCCAAGATGGAGACGATGTGCCTGGACGCCTCCATGCTAGGGGAGGAGCTCCGGGGCCTTGTGCCTCCGGTCCACCAGCAGCAGTGGCCGTGGATTGGCCTGTCCCCCAGCCAATTAGAGCGGAGCCAACCCTGCAGACCCAAGCCAGCCTCCGGCACAGGGGATGGACTGGATGCTGTGAGTATTGGTGCAAAAAATATGACGTAACAAAAAAAATTAGCCAATGAGAGTCCACTATAAATTTTACCATTGGTCAATAACGGCCTCTCATTGGCTAATTTTTTTTGTTACGGCATATTTTTTGCACCAATACTCACAGCATCATGGACTGTTACCTTCCCCTACCCTGCAGGTCTGACTGCCATGCACCACCCTGCCAATGTCCAGGACAAGCCTGAGGGAGACAAAGTTCCTACAGTATGGCAACCACCACCTGCCTGCGTTGACAGAGACCCTGGAAGCAGAATGCCCCTGTACCAGCCAACAGAAAAGACCGTTGCAGCCCCAGCATTGTCAGCAGAGAACCTGACCAACCCTGAGGACGAAGAAGCTGTGCCTGCGCCCCCAACCAATGTCTTGGGGACCCCTGAGGCTGATGTGGGGGTGCCTGCATCCAGTAACCAGCCTGCCAGCGGCAAGGGGACCAACAAGATGGAGACCACCAGCCCAGTAGAGGAACCTGAAGAGATGTATACCATGCGGCTGTTGGTCCAAGCCCCCTCATGTGCTGTGCCACCCCTGGAGGTTGCCAGAACTACACATCCAACGGCCAGATCATCCAGCAGAACCAGCTACTCCAGCAGATATAGCAGATCCTGTTCGACCTGGGGAAGGCTGGAGCCTACCACTTTTCAGCATCTGGTGTCCTGACGAACCCCAAAGGCTGGGGGAGGATGTGGTATGCTCGAAGGAAACCAAGATATTATAGTGATGCGATGCACCCAGCTAATCCTGTTATTCTACAATTGTAAAGCCACCTGCAAATATGCAAGATACTGGTATTGATTTCATCTCTCAGTTGTCCTGCAAGTGGAAGGAGGGGTGTGACCCCTCCCTCCCCCTTCTTGAGCACCGGACCCTTCCCCTTCAACCACCAAGTTATCAGCACCACCTCAGCCCTGAGGATAGGGGTTCTAAGCCTTCTTTCACCAGATAGATTCACCACCCACACAGACTATTGTTGTCACAGTAATCATCAAACCTTCCCTTTTAGTACCCAGACCTACCACTCAACCCCTCTATTCTTATCTACCTATTGTGCTGTTCCATGGGCTATCCTGCCTCCCCCGGACAGGGATAGCCATCTACCTAACTAGCAACTATCTATGTTTAACTATTATAATTTACTTTTGACTATCTCTATTCCTAATCCATATGCATTTATATTATGTTGTATATCTTTAGTAACCTTTAGACTCTGAATAAAGTAACATCTGAATAGATTCTGTTTGTTATTTGGTGATAGCTAGAGAAGCCCAGCTTCTCTATAATTATACGTGTCCACGTCTGTTCGCACTGCCATAATCATTTGAACTTGGGTAACGGCCATTAAACCGAGGCGGTTACCACATACGCACCCACTAAGGGCTTAAACAAGCCGTACATACAATATACTAAAACAGTAGGTCAAGTCAAGGAGGGAGGGGACATTGGGCTGTTTATTACACTAGTCTCCAAAATTTATAACTTGTTTTATTCATTGGCTTAACAACTTTACGGAGTTTTATTTAATTTTGATTGGTTGGTTCATTAAATTGATTGTCCATAGGTTTTAACACTAATTGTAATCTATTGAAAGGGTAATTTTTTATAACATTATTGGGGATGTATAGACAATTACATTTATCGGTCATTGTCTTATTCCTTTAGATCCCTGAAGTTAAGTTGTCTGTCTTTTATGTCTATGTCTAGAATAAGGAAATCTTAAATTTTGGAAACTATTTTACAATTTGAAATGTTCTGCTGTCTGTTTGAAAGAAACAGTTAGTTATTCTGTTATTTAAGATATATGGCTAAAAAGTTTAAAAGATTTCTTAGAATCAAAAATTTTTATTTACTGTTATACTAATACTGTTGTAAAACATAGCTATATAATATACTAGAGTCTACAAGAGGCACTTGCGGGTCAGGGGTTAGTAATAGTATACCAACCCTCATTTCAATTTTAGATTCAAAGGGGAACAGAATTGGTGTAACTTTTCATTACAGACAGACATCCTGTTATTTTATATAGATGTATGAATTTATTATAAAGATTCATTTTAACAATGAACATCTACTATCGTATTCAATATTTCTTTCATCTGCTTGGCATTATTCTTGTTTTTATACTCTAGAGCTTTGCTACATAAGTATGTTCTCATCCTTGTAGTAGGAAGTTTTACGACTCGTTTTTAGAACTTGACCTGAGTAGACCAACAAAT
This sequence comes from Acartia tonsa, assembly GCF_053477335.1. Classification (NCBI taxonomy): domain Eukaryota; kingdom Metazoa; phylum Arthropoda; class Copepoda; order Calanoida; family Acartiidae; genus Acartia; species Acartia tonsa. The sequence continues at coordinate 63,478,478 of NC_137260.1, read as the reverse complement.
TTTCTTTATCTCTTAAATAGAAGGAAAAGATCCTAGGGCACTTTCTCTCTACACTTTGTAATAAATACCTCTAAGACAAAGCCATGAAGTTGAGCATCCTTTTGAATGAGAGATAGACAAATATTATTTTTTTTTATTTTGGGAAACTTTTTTTCTGTATTGCTTGTAAACGATAAAATAGTTATTTAGTTTTTTAGGAGTAAAAATAGCATGTTGTTATCATTAAAGAAACTAAAATTAATAGCTTATACGGAAATGCAATATTTGACAGACAAAAAAATCCTTTAGATGAATCATATGCCATATACTGTCCATATATTTTCTAATTTATATAAATGTTATGATTTTTTTCAGAATTGATGAAAAATGAGGAAGATAATCACGATAATATGTTTGATATATATATTAACTCTGTTTTCTGTTTTAACTCAAGAGTAAGTAGTGAAGCTTTATAATTCATTTGCGATTGCGCCCTAGTTATAAAGTTTCCTTGGAGAAACAAATTCACCCTTAATTATCTATGTACACTATACTCATAATTATAAATGACTTTATTTTATTTTGTTTAGGGATGAGTTTGAAGAGGATGAGGAGTCAACAAAAATAGCCAGGAATGAATTAAATTTAATTATTATCTCTTTTTCAGCAATTTGAAAAGTGTAGGAAGATCGAGTGAGTCACATTGAAGAGCGGGGAAGTGAAGGGTACCTAGGAAGTAAGGGAGGGGACAATTGGCAATTAATTCAATTTAAGAGTATTTGCTGAAAGACCTTGAAATCCAGATTAATCTAGAAAATATGGAGGAAATTGTAAAGGGAGAGTTAATACAATACAGAAAACTATAAAATAAGAAGAAAGTTCCAAGAAAAAAGCATTCATTTGAAAATTATATTTCCAGCACATCAGACTGACGTAACCATTCTGTAATTATTAACTAGAAAAATCTTCCTGGAACCCATTCAACCCATAGCCCCATAACCCAAAATTTAATTGAATTCTTAGATTGTTTATTAAACAAATATCACAACAAAGTTTTTATCTATGAAATGATATTTTCTGGAGAGAAAAAAGTTGTTTAAACCAGCCACATCATAACAAATTAAGTTTATTGATACTTGTCTGCAATATTCAAATCTTACAAACGAGTTAGCGACATTTTGTGCGCTAGTACCCAAACTCAGTCAGAAACTGCTAAATTCTTGCACATTGCCTTTAAGCCAGTACCCAAAGTCTGAGACTCCTAAATATTGAATATTCGATCCATTGTCCCCTCCCTTACTCCCTGAGGGTACCACAATAACAATTTTAGTTTTAAAATAGAGGAAAAATTCTGTGGTATTTCAGGGGCGTATAAGCTAAAAACTTGTTTAGGGGGGGGTGAGGAATTTGTGTTGGGGGGGGGGGGATAATGGCTCGTGAAGGGCGCCGCAAATTTTTTTACCCCTTCCCCTCCAAAAAAAGTTTTAACCCCGGGGGTAAAATTTGCTGAGGGGGGTATTTCCTCCCACTAAAATCTGTTGGAAGGGGGGGGGGGGGTAATTTAATAATGTAAAAAAGTACGTACCTAATAATAAAGTACTATAAAATATTTAGTAGTATCTCATTCCTATACATGAAATTACAATAATATTAATCAACTCGAAAGTCTTGCTAACTGATGAACCAATAAAAATGTAGCTTCATATAGGTCCTGGTAAGGTTTTTAACTAGTTTTGGGAAGGGTTTTTGGAAGCTAGACCATTAATTTTGATTTAAACATTTGTTTTCTTAATAATTGGGAAAATGTTACTTCTTTGAATAGACATTGTCTAGACACACCCAGTGCATTGTTTAATTAAAGGGCCATTGCAAACTATAACATGTATTTGTATTATAGTTCAGAACTGTTTTAATCTGGTGGAACTGAGTAGTCTTTTGATTTTGAGCGGTGGTAATAAATCTTGTAAGTGGAAGTAATAAAAAGCGCGAAGCACATTGGAATTTTTTTTAGGGATTATCCTTTTTTTTGAGGAGGGGGGTTATTTACTCCCTTAGATTGTTTGGGGGTGGTAAATACCCCTCCTAAATGGTTGTGGGTGCCAATGGCACCCCCAAGGTAGAGGTAATTTTTATATGGGGGGGGGAGGGTAATCACCACTTTACCCCCCCCCCCTTGGACATCCTTGGGGTATTTTATCCAAGGGGTGATTTCTCTTTGGATGGTGGTATATTCCGCAAAAATGGTTATAAATTCTTCCCTTGACCTACAAGAAACTTCATTAAACTGAGAACTGTAATGAGAAACAATACGGTCCAGCAATTAGCGAAATGTAAGGCTACACACACGTCCAGTTACTTTAATATAATGATTTAATTTGTTTGTCAGTATAATTGCCTATGGTTACTGTGCTCTTATTCTCGGTTTAGTTGCGGTTGGTTTTTCTTTACATTTGTTCTAATTTACTATTTTTATAACATTCAAAGCATTTTCTATACAGCTTAGCTTCTCTCACTCTGTATGTCTTAAAGACAGACATACAGAAGAATGATAATGTGCATACCTTTTCACAGTTAGGAGGTTGAATCCATTTTTATAGAAGCAGAAATATAATCTTTGATGCGGTTTAGCCCTTTAAGAAATGTAATGTATGATTCTCTCCTCTCATGGTAATAATATCATCAAGGCCGCTATGATTTTGTAATATTTAAAAATTGGAAGATTCTATAAAACAAAAGTTTCCGCTAATATCAAAGTATTAAATGAATGTACCATTCCAGTTTCGTATCTATTGAAAGTGGAATGGTACAATACAAAAACAAAATCATATCGACCATGTTGATATCATCACCAAGAGAGGGGAAAATGGAATCATACATTACCTTTTTAAAGAGACAAAACCATAATCATAAATTATATTTCTGCTTTTATAAAAATGATTTCACCCTCGTAACTGTTTTAAAGTATATTTATATATTATATTAACCATTAACAGTTTTAACCATTAACAGTTTTGTTTAAGATTTCTGCAAAATTTAACACTGAATTTTTTGATTTTTTTATGACTAACAACCTAATCATATTTTAGAACTGTGTTATCCTAATACTAGAGTTGGCTCGATATAATTATCTCCCTATTGGCTAGTTTTCTATATGCATATCTATCTCTCAATAAATCTATTTTCCTCACCCGGCATTACTATCTAAAAGAAAGTAAATATTTAATAATTTAAATGAATTTAAAAGATTTTTTAAAATTATATTTTTTTCTTTATATTACCATCACCAAAGGGTTAATGATGATGATTACAATTTTAGTTTAATATTTGAACACACAAAATGTCGCCACAATCGAATTCTTTTAAAACATAGTTTTCTTAAATTTATCATATTATAAATTTAAATTTTCTTTTTTATGATTAGAAATTAAATAAATCAATATAAGGTAAATAGCAACATGAAATGAAAAAAATGAATTTATTTTTAATAAAGTAAAATAATGGGTCTTATCGTTCTGGGCAGTGAGAGTTTATTATGGATTATTGGAGCACTATGAGTTTTAATCATATATTCTTTGGAAAACTTGAGCTCGTTTATAGACATTTATTTCCTATATAGATCTGACATGGATCTTGAAGCAATTAAGCAGGCCGTTTTGTACATGTTAAAAATTGGAAGATTTCATTAAATAAAAGTAATCGCAAATATACTTAGTAAATAAGAAAACTTGATACGTCCCAGATTGGAAGATTTTCCACAGCGTGGTACAAGAGAACAGGGAGTGTAAGTTTTAAGAAAGAATAAGTGCATTATTTTTAGAAGATTTATTTTTTTGTTTTAGCTTGCATTTACAAATTACCCAATTAATAAAGGGTCCCGACTGATAATTTAAGTTACTGGTGGTTTTGACATTTTTTTTCTCTCGGAATTAACACTTGGATATGTGTGATTACCAACATAAGAAGCCCGTTTAAAATATTCATATTTAACTCTTTCATGTGCCCTAATATCAATTACAAAAGATAGACAACATATATAAATAAAGAAGTAAAAAAATAAGATGGGAATACAAACAAGGAGATTTAGAGAGTATTTGTAAGTCAAGATTAGAAATTCAAATATATGAGAGAAAATTCACGTACCCTTTCTCATGTTTTTAGTAGCGAAGCTACTCTATAATTTGAAATGTCCGTCTGTATGTCTGTCTGTATGTATGTATGTATGTCTGAAACGTTTTGGGGGAAACGTGATTTACTCGGCTCCTATAAAGTGATTAAATAAGTTATCATTCTTCATATTTTCACCAAGTTTTATTGAGATATGTCAATTAATTGGGGTGCTAGATCGATTCCTTGATTTTTAAGTTTTCATGATTTTCTCGATTCCTATTAAAGATAGAAGTCTAAATTTTTCAAGGATCAAATAAATTTAATTAAATTCTGCACACTTCTTTAAATTTGCTTATTGGTTGGGGTGCTAGATCGATTCCTAGTTTTTTAAGTGTTCAAACTTTTTTCAACTCCTAGTTCAGATAGATGGCTGAAATTTTCAGATATTGAATAAGATAACATTTTACATAATTCCACAAAGTTTCATTAAGATTTACTTATTGGTTGTGGTGCTAGATCGATTCCTTGATTTCCACATTATAAATCATGAAAGGTTTCGTGATTTTATATAAATCTTTATTTTGTGTTTAAATACTCTATAGTTCATTTTGGATGTTCTTCCATGATTTTTGAGCTTCGCTACTTATGGATGTTGTCATCCTTGTTTTTCTTATATATTCTACTTTTAATATTTTAATAACATGACAGATAGACTGACAAACAGAGTAAATTAAATACTGGATGCTCATTGGTATAGGAAATAAAAAATAGTCGTCTATCTTAAATAACTACTGAGAAAATCCAAAGCGTTACGGGCTAACTATAAGACACACAGATAAAGTGAATTTTAGAGAGGCTTCGATGCTATAAAAAGCCCATCTTATTTGTAATTTTAAACAATATTTAGTGTTGATGGACCTGAGCTGTGTATGTTTCATTGTGAATGGGAGAAATCAAAATTCAACGTGTAAGTTGCATGCTGTAATATACAATACATATAAAAATATATAATTTTAAACTTTTGATCTAAATTTACTATCAAAATATGTTTTTAATATACATAATCTGTTTTAGAACTAGAGCAAATGTTACAGTAAAAATTAACAATGAAAACTACGTTATTTATGCAACAATAAGGCCTTCAAAGTAAGTAGATTAATAAAAATATGAATAAAACAAGGATGACAACATCCATTAGTAGAGAAGTACAAAAAATCGTGGATGGAAATATGTATTAGTAGATCTAAAGAGTATTTGTTAAAATCAAGAATAGAAAATAAACACAAAACCTTATTTTATGTTGATGACTGATAGACCAAAAGTCAAAGAAAATTACATAATTGATGCTCAGAATTAGATATATAGAGAGATAGATAGATATGTATTTCAACATAAGCATACAAAATAATAATAACACAATTATTACACATATTCACATATTTTTTGCATAGTTTGGTACTTTCATAACCTAGGTTGGCCGTTGCATAAGCTGAAAATACCAGTTTAGGACAAACATATTAAAATAAATTTTATAAGGTTTCTAGCTACATCGGATTTTAATAAGATAATTATATTGGATATATACGGTGCATCATTTGCCAAGTGTACAGTTTTTCTGCACTACCTCTCCGATCTTGTAAATACTCCATATCTTGGTCCGTTGGGTGATTCAAGGATGCCGGATGACCAGACATCTAGCTATCAAAAACAAAATATAGGCAACAAAAATAAAAAAAACACCCATTTTTTCACAATTCTAAAAATTAATTGTTTCATCAATCCTTCATCCAACCTATAGTATACATCCTATACACCAAAATGATCGTTTATTCATGCAAAAAGCGCACATAATGCTACTTTTGCCAAAACTCCAGCTTTACAGGGTGTCCAACAAAAAGTGTATTTTGGATATCTATCATAATACCCAAAATACCTGTCCAAAAAATCGTTTTTATTATTTTGATACTGTCGACATAAAACGACGGGAAATTTGATTTTGATTTTCGTAACTGCAAAAGTTTGGAAAATTGGACCATAATATTTTTTTTATAAAACATTTAAATTTTAGGGGTTTATGTGATAAATGAGTTGGAATTTAATATCTAGAATGTTTTTTTATGAACTGTAGAAAATTGTTCTAGATACATGCAGGATACGTATTTGTATCTTATTTATCAGACACGTTTGAAAACAGATTTTTCATTTAGGGTACCAAAAGATATCAGTTGTCTTAAAGATTGTCCAGTACCAACACCAAGTAAGATTTTTACTAACAATGCTAATATTAGAGTCAGCTATATCGATATAAAAGTTAGAGCATAGGAAAATTATTGATAAGTATGTCTGTAGCTGTTGGTCAATAGGACAAAGTAATAATTATATTTTATTTTTTTTGCAAACAAAACATATAAGTAAGTTTGTGTAACTCAACACACCATAGGGTGAAGGCCCTCTGAAAAAAAGTATCCCTTATCTCTCAATTATTTTTTAGTATTAAAGCTACTCTATAATCCACTTTGTATGTCCGTCAGTCAGTCTGTAGCGCTATGGGGTAAACATGATTTTCTCTGCTCCTATTCAAGATAGAAAGCTGAAATTTTTAGTGACGATTTCCATTATATATGCCCATCTAATATATACTTTGTTTAGTCTGTCTGTCTGTTATTTTGGGTGCTAGATCGGTTCCTAGATTTTTGCTTTTTCGTGAATTTCTCTTCTTTTCAAGATAGAGGGCTGAAATTTTCAGGGATTAATCAATTTTACATTCTACACATTTTCACAAAGTTTTATTAAGATTTGTCTATAAATTGGGGTGCTAGATCGATTCCTAGACTTTTAGGTTTTCGTTATTTTCTCTATTCCTATTAAGGATTGACGGCTGAAATTATTAGGGATTGAATATGCTTATATTCTTCATATTTCCTTCAAGTTTCATTAAGATTTGTCTATTACTTGCGGTGCTAGATCGATTCCTAGATTTGTAAGTTTTCGTGATTTAAAGGTTGCATGATTTTAAAGGCTTCATGATTTCCCTATTTTATTAATTTTAATGATTATTGTATGACACTGCTCTATAGTAAACTTTTTCTCGATTTTCATTCATAATTTTTTAGCTTCGCTACTTATGGATGTTGTCATCCTTATTTTTAAATTGAAGAATTTGTTATCCTGTGTTTAATTTTGCCGGAGAGTAAGTTTGATAAGATGATTCTTTTAATAATATATCTATAGCTTTAAAAACAATTCTATAAGGAGGGTATCCTTATACTAAAGTAACATAATGTTTGTTTGTGTGTTTGTCTGTATGTATATTTGTAACATACTGAACCGATATGGTTCTCCTTTACAGGGGAGGTTTAAACCTATTTTGGGGGAGGGTAACACAACTCTCCCAAGAGAAATCACAAAAAAATCGACTTTTTTACTTTTAGAGACTTGAAAGCAACATAGATAGGTATTCTATTATTTAAAAAAAAAACATTTCAAGTGCCACTAGAGGCGTCTAGGGACGTAGCCGCTAGTAATTTAATAAAGTAAAGTTCTTTGCCACTTTTTAGCCACTGAACAGATTTGTTGTCAAAACACAAAAGCTACTAATGCGTCTGGTACTCTTACTAACCGGACTTACACGTAAGTTTATTTTAAGAGGCAAAGTTATTCTAGATTTAGGGTTAGACCTTTCATAGCATTAAGCTTTGTACATTTCAGGTATGTTATAATCAATTTTACATAACAAAAACTTAGTATGCTTCTTCTTTCAGCATATTGATTTGTAATCTTTTCTCACGCCAAATTTGTTACAAGAAATCCTATTATCGCTTATCTATAGTATATTGATTCTTAGAAAAATGAAGCAAAATATTATGTTAGAATATTGAATAGGTATGTAATGCTTTGCTTTGATTAATTGAAAGTTTAGGCAAAACATGAACTCATTTTAACATAATATTTGTGTATAATGAACTAATAAATGAACGATGTAAGTTTACTTACTATATTTTAAGTTGTTCTTGTTAAGACCCTGGGAGTGTTTTATGTTAGCAAATTCAATACGAGATGACAACGTAACAAATGTCAATAATACCAAAAAGGTAGGAATTTTTATTATCGGCCTGATTCTAGGATTTTAATGCATCAGAAAATATATCTAAGAAATTTTGCAGTTGTGTGTAACAATTATAACCTACTAGGCTACTATCCTGTAATTAACACACAGAAAATGAGATATTAATGAAATACAAATTCCAATTATATTTATTTTTTTTGTTTAGTACTTTTTCTCACAAGGTCAAGTAGATTATCTGTTTGATTATTGTGTTCATGAACAGTTATCATTAGGTGCCGGTTTAAATGAAACAACAGGTAAATTATAGTATCACTTAATGTAAATGTATATCAGCAAAATTTAAAAAAATACCTATACATTTTTCTTTAGATATAAATCATAAATTGGAATTTTAACCCCCCTCAAAAATCCTGTCCTAACTAGGAAAATCCAACAGACTTTTTTCAGCTACCCCTTATACTGACCCCTGCAATTCTATAACTAATCTTAATAATATCTTCTTTAGAAGTTACATGGTGGTATATGAGTAGGGGCATTTTTTTGTTCACAAAATCCAAAGTTTGTGCTCAATTAAGTAAGTCAAATTATCATTAGTATTTTTATAAACATAACAAGAAAAGAACATTGTATTAATGAAGTAATCTGTATTATATGTTTGATTATTATAACATTTAGCTAAATACTTCCAAAATTGATTATATTCTGCACTTGAGATTTGTTATGCATGTTTTTCCGATGGTTCTTGCCACTTTAATAAGAGTTATTACTGTGGAAGAATATGTAAGAGATTAGTCACTGGCGGTTTGGGCATTGTGGGTTAATCAGGGATAAGGGATAGGAAACCTGGCCATAAATTAGGTCCAGGCCTAGTTTTGAAAGGAATATTGCAACTTTTACCATTTCCTAATTAAATGACGTCAGCTGGCAGCTGCTCCCAATTGGCTATCGCTCTAAACCAATAAGGATCATATTGTTTTGTATCAACCAATAGGCAATTGGCGGCTGCTGATATAAAAACCGCGGCATGTGCACTCCAAGGAATAATTTTAAACTGTCTGCCTCCAACAAAAATAATAAAAAGTGTGTTTAATCACATCAGCTTAATATCCAATCTGCCCAGAGTTATACATTCAAAAAGGATCATATAGAAGAAAAACAAAAATAGAGGGATTATTTTTTTGGAAAGTGGTAACTATGAATTTTCATTTGGTAGTTTATAAATAAAATCTTATGTTTTAAAGAAGGTGTATCAACTTTTTTTTTATGGCTAGCCGGTTCTTTTAGTAAGTAGTAGATGTAAAATTTTTCATAGAATTCAGATATGCAATCGGTTTTTTTGTAGACCTCTTATTTTTTAAGTAATTTGGTGCTTGCTTACATGTGAAGACCGGAGCACCATAAACCCCCCCCCCCCCGCCTAGTTTTGACAAAAATCAAAAATAAGGGGGGGGTAGTTTTTTTATGTCTGGAAAACGGCAAGGAGGAAAAAAGCTCCGCAAGGCAAAGATTTAACCCCCCCCTTAATTTTGAAGAAAATCAAAAATAAGGGGGGGGTAGTTTTTTCACTGTACAACACGCCAGAAAGTTGAGTGAGGTAAATCAAGAAAATCCAGTATACCAGAGGGGAAACCTTATTACAGGGACATTCATGTTTTGGGGCATAATTTCCTTATTTATTGACTGATTTTAGTAATTGATGTATCCCTGAACAGAAAATGAAAATAAGGAGGAGGGGGGCCAGTAAAAGGTTTTAATTTTGCGCAAAATTAAGGGGGGGGTTAAGTCTTTGCCTTGCGGAGCTTTTTTCCTCCTTGCCGTTTTCCAGACATAAAAAAACTACCCCCCCCTTATTTTTGATTTTTGTCAAAACTAAGCGGGGGGGGGGTTTTCGGTGCTCCAGTCTACCACATGTAAGCAAGTACCAGTAATTTAAGTTTTTTAAAAAAATAATTAAGTCGGTTTTAAGGTACTAAAACGCAACAAAATAAAAGAAGAAAATGGCCAGTAAGAACAAAAATAGTAAGATCTTTAATTTGACACCTTACTTTTAAAATTCTGTTGAGTAATTATTGAAAAAATCTATTTTTTTAACCTCGGTTTAATAAAAACTTTAGACCTAAATATTTTCTCAAACAGACATAAAAAACATGGGTTCATATATACCTTTAGAATCAGAAAAATATTACGAATCCATTGTAAGCAAAATTGAAAAAAAGTAAAAAAATAAAAAAATATAAAAATGGCCAATTGGATTTTTTGTTCTGGCAACACTATCGTCTTCCCTTTTTTACCCCCTCTTTACCCCCTCTATACCCCCTTCCCATTTTTATACCCAATTCAAAAGTTAAGACGTTGCCTGTACAATATAATATGATATTTTCATATAATTCCTTTTATTGTAGTTTATATACTATATTGTAAACTTTTTTTTTCAATTTTGCTTACAATGGATTCGTAATATTTTTCTGATTCTAAAGGTATATATGAACCCATATTTTTTTACTTGTGAAATGATAAAATTGAGTTCAAAGTTTTTATTCTCGTGGGTTTAAAAAAATCGATTTTTTCAATAATTACCTGACAGAATTGAAAAAGTAAGGTGTCAAATTAAAGATCTTACTATTTTTGTTCATAATGGCCATTTTCTTTCTTTTTTTTGTTGCATTTTAGTACCTTAAAATCGACTTAATTTTTTTTTTTTAAACTTAAATTACTTAAAAAATAAGAGGTCTACAAAAAAACCGATTGCATATCTGAATTCTATGAAAAATTTTACATCTACTACTTACTAAAAGGACCGGCTAGCTATAAAAAAAAAAGTTGATACAACTTCTTTTAAAAATTTTATATGGAATTGATTGAAACAGCTCAATGTACTATTAATTATTTACTTATACTAAATTTATTTATTTATTTTGAATTTTAATAAGCAATGATAAAATAATATTTTCAAATAAAATTATACTCATTAATAAAAATGCAAACAACACATCCTAAAATCTGTCTGAGGCAAACCCAACAATAGCTTTTTGAAAAATTCAAATTACTAGAGTAAAAGATAAAAAATTTTGGGAGGCGAAAAAACATCATAACGTGATTTTAACAAAAGCCATTAATATATTGGTTAATAAAAAGTTCTATCTTTACTTTAGACTAGCTATCTGAATTTTATTCTATACTTTATCTTTGTGTTTTTTTAGCTATTTCATTGGAGTTGATAACAACAAACTACTGCACCATCCCATAACTGGCTTTTTAGGCCTAGGCCTGTAATAGGAATGAAATAATATTTTCCTTCGTTTCCCATCCCTTATCCCTGGGGTTAATTTGGAATGATTAAGAGTAACATGTTAATTTAGACAGGTATATTTAACGAATTTTTGCCTATCCTATTAACTGCAATCGAGAATTTCCTATGTTATTTTCTTTAACGTATTTTACCATTATTCTTTTAATAGAAATGATAATTTTTGCTATTTCTTGAACATATTTCTAAATTATCTATTTAGTTGGAGCTCCATGTCCGTCTTGTAACAAAACTAAAAGTTTTCCATTGGATTTTAGATCAAGGTGAAATATGTTTTAATTTACTTTAAATATATATAATAAGTTATATATACAATTATTTTTGTTTATTTTGCAGATATTCTACTAGAATAAGTCAAGAGGAAGGAATCAATAACTTTTTTATTGGCAAAGAGAAACCAAAGAAAAGAAATGGAAGAAGTCTTGACCATGCAACTCCATATGATTTTTCTCTTGCATATCAAAGTTCTAAGTATGTTTTATATTTTCAAAAAGAATCTCACATACTTGATTTTAGGAAAAGCACCAAAATATCTCTACTTGTTGATTTGTTAAAGGCTTTTCCAGTATGACTTCTAACCCGATTAATTTCCTTTTTATTAGAAGTGGTTCTCAGCCATACTAAAAAGTCATGTGTTGTATCATAGTACAGAAATTATTTTTAACTAAAATGAATACAAATAGTACATTTAATCCCTGCTTTATTGGGTCTTTAGTCCAAAAGTATATTACCGTATATTTTCTTGTATAGAAGTTAGAAAATATTAAAAGAATATCATTATGTAGAGAGAGGAAACTAGAATCAGGCCTCTTTTAGAGTGACAAAACCATAATGATAGATCATATAATTACTTTTGGAAATTGGTTTCACCTTCGTACTGTATTGAAATCCAATTTCAGGACACCATGGTTGTGTTCATTAAAATACAGTGGCTTTAGGGGTCGACACAGGTGTGGAGTAGTTCTACTTTCAGGTAAAGAAAATTATTAGTAGCAAGTTATATTTCATTACATTTACAAAAACAAATTTTTACATATTTTTCAGCTTATCCCAAAGAAACTATTCTTGTGTCTGCTGCTCACTGCAACAATATTTGTAAGGTGATAAGAAGATTATCTTTAGAAATTACAGTTTTAGTGGAAAACATGATATCTCTAATGCAGTAATTTTTTTGAATTTACAAACCGTAAAACAAGATACATTAATTAAAATTTGATTTTAAAAACTGTTCTCTTTATAGCTTCAAAACAATAATCCTTGATTTTTCTTCTGAATTTAATAAATCTATTCAGTTCATTCTTATGTAATGACAAAAAGATATAAAAATAGAAGAGTGCGTATAATTACCATTACTTGGCATCACTAATTGTGTCCAAGACATCTTCTTTGCCATGTATTGCTGATGTTTAATTTTTTCTATTCTTCTAGTCTCATCAAAAGGGAGAAAAACTAACCCCCAAAAAAACTTAAAAAAGAAGTGGTTTAAAATTAATTCATCAAAAAAACTACCTGTCTCTTAATCTACTTATAAAAATTAAGTTGTAATGTTATTGGCTGTAATAGTTTTAAGATTGGACAAAAACTATTATTCCAAAAATCAGATGAGTAGGATTTTTTGTCAAAAAAGAAAAAAAATTCAGCATGTACGAACTTTCTGGTAACGATTATAGAGCTGCTACGCTTTCTAAATTGTACTTAATATTTATAGAAACAATATGCATAGTTTGAAATCGAAAGGACAATTTCTGAACGACCGATCCTAATTATAGAAAAGCTTTGATTTTAAAAATGTTTAGCAATAATTTTTTTTATAAACATCCTAAATATAATGCATTGATATTGTCAAAAATTTTTAAGGACAAGAGTACTGGAAATACTCTAGAACCATGCTGCTGCAGAGAAATTGATAATAGGGCTTCCTGTAGAGATGTAAGATTAAACTTTACTTTAATCAGGGGTCGGCAGCATTCCATATTAGAGTGGCTTATGTGTTGCTCGAATAAAAATTTAGTCACAACATATCAGGGGGGCTGTGGCTAATTCTTTCTCAAAGCTGCACAGCTGACGGTGAAGCATCTGAAGGCTGAATGTTGTATAATTATATGCTGCGGCTGCCGAGCCCTGGTTAGAATTCCTAAATAATTTATCAATTTATGAAAATGATTGTCAAATTATTTGTTTTGTATTTGTAGAAAACTGTTTACTGTGGAGATTCTCCAATTATTGATTTGGCTAAAATATCAGATTTAGAGATAGGTACAGTTACAGAAGATCATCTGGAGCTTTTAGTATTTGAAATAGATTAAGACCACATAAGCTATATTTGGTTTTTTTGGCCTTTTTTTGGCAAAAAATATTCATTATCTCTAAAGACTACAGGGCATTATTTATTTAGGATACTATTGTTTTCGTCTTAAACCCATTTTTCATCCCCAAATATTTAGTGTGTGGAGAATTCACAACAGAAGCAATACCAGAAGATTCTACGCCTGAACATGAAATAGTACTCAAAATTAGCAAGGTACATTTTCAAATATGAAATTAAATTGAAAACCACTTCAAATAATTTGTATAGTTTTTAAATGGTTACATCAGGTAGTTATACATCTTTCTGATTATAATCAACTAAAGGTGTAGTAAAATTCTCAAAAAAAAGTAGTTTGAATGGTTTGTAGCCATTGCACTTAATTTGGCAAAAAATTGTTCTCTTTAGATTTCCACGTCAATATTTAAAATAAAAATAAGTTCAAAATCAATTGACTTTTTAAACTAAAGTTTCATAATAAAAATCAAATATCCTCCCTCATTAAAAAAATCTGTATTGATATTCAAAATTTGGCAAAATGTTTGAAATGCCCCTGTAGAAATGTTTTCCACGCCACTGAAGTTATGGCCTTACATGCTGTCAAATTTTTTTACCACCCCCCCCCCCCTCAAATTTTTACCCCGGGGGTAAAATTTGCTTGGGGGGGGGGTTGGTAAAATGTTTTGGGGGGTAATTTACTAATGTAAAAAGGTACCTACCTAATAATGAAATACTATCTGTAATACAAAGTAGTACGATGTCTATCTGTCTGTCTGTCTCTCCGTCTGTCTGTCTGTTCGCTGTCTAAAGCTTAAGATCTCAGTAACCAAGGAACCGATTGGGCTTTACTCTTCAGGGAATATACCTTCTGGTCCTAGGTTGGTTTTAAGCTATTTTCTTGGGGGGTGGGACAACCCCAACCCCACCCCCCAAAAAAAAAATTCTTTTTATTTTAAAACTAAAAACTACTACCCCACCCTCCCCTCCCAAAATAAATACCCCCCCAACAAATATTTTTTTACTTTTTCTTTTTAAATATAAACAAGGATGACAACATCCATAAGTAGCGAAGCTCAAAAATTATGAATGGATATCGGGAAAAAATTACTATAGGGAAAAATAGGGAAACCAGGAAACCTTAAAAATCACTTAACCTTAAGAATCACGAAAATTACAAAATCTAGGAATCGATCTAGCACCGCAATTAATAGACAAATCTTAATGAAACTTGATAGAAATATGTAGTATATGAGCATATTCAATCCCTGAAAATTTCAGCCGCAAATCTTGAATAGGAATCGAGAAAACCATAGAAAATCTAAAAATCTAGGAATCGATCTAGCACCCCAATTAATAGAAAAATCGTAATAAAACTTGATAAAAAATATGTAGAATGGAAATTTAAGCAATCCCTGAAAATTTCAGCCCATTATCTTAAAAAGGAGTTGAGAAAATCACAAAACATGAAAATCTAGGAATCGATCTAACACCCCAAATAACAGACAGATGGACAAAACAATTTATAGAATAGATGGGCATATGTTATAAGAATCTTCATTAAAAATTTCAGCTGTCTATCTTTTATAGGAGCCGAGAAAATCACGTTTCCCCCACTTTGTCTCAGACGGACGGACATTTCGAATTATAGAGTAGCTTCGCCACTAATAACACAAAAATAGGTTGATTAAACCTCTTGGGGCAAAGCCCCTAGAGGCTAGGGGCGAAGCCGCTAGTAAAATATATAGTAGTAAAAATGCGCGCGAAAGGTAGGGGTAAATTTTACATGGAGAGGGGTTAAAATAAACATATTTTTTATTTGGGGGGGGGGGGTAATTACCCCTTTATCCCCCCCCCCCCCCTTGGACGTCCTTGGTTGAGTGATCATTATGACTGATAGATAAATCAAGTTACCGCAGTTACGAGGGTTAGAGAAGGGGTAAGGCATACATAAAGAATCCTTGCACCAAGGTATTTCTTTGCTTGATAAGTTGATCGTTACTGATTAAAATGATTTATCACTGCCTAAAAAACTTCTTTCTGTAGAAATAAATTAAAACTTAAGCAAAAAAAATCCTCCGTTGATTATTATTGTATAGAACTAATTTAATTTTAATTCTAGTGTGGAGATGTAAGAGAAATCGAGAACTTGTGTTTCTTTTGATGAACATAAGATAAAAGCTGCAAAACGTATTTTGGAGGCTTTACTGTAAATTCTATTGTACGTTTTACAGTCATAAACACCATTAATTTTTAACATATTTTTTTTATTTAGATAACACAGCATCCAAATTTTGGGATTGCAGACCCAATGTCAGGAGGAGACATTGCTGTTTATCATGTTTCTAATCCACAGGTCTTGTTAGACACAAGTTTAAAAGTTTTTAACAACTTAAATTTCACTATTAATGATTACAGCAAAAAATACATGTCATTAACTTATTTACTATTTCTAGGTTTTATTTCCTTACTTAGGAAACAAGACCATCAACCCTGCATGTTTACCCACTTATCCAAATGACTATGATGAAAGTAAACCAGTAAGTTTTTACAGTATTTAATTTTTTCACTTATTTCTAATATAATATTTATTGCAATGATTTTTTTTTATTATAATTCAATAATATTTACTGGTTGAAATAAGTTTTATCAAAACAGAAATTTAGTCTACAATCAAATGTTTAATGTTTATTCATCTAAAAGGGTAATTTAGGATTACAGTTTTACCTTTCTTCCAAAAGATATCTTCTTAGCCAATATGAATTTTGTGATCCCTTATTACCATCCACCGTTTCACAGCTTTAGAAGCTCCAGCCAGCCGCTACCTTGTTTACTGCTACTGCAATAAACATCATTGAAAAATGTCTTTCTGGTTGAAAAAACGATTTTATTATAAGACTACAACAATCAAATCGATCATAATGAGATCTTTATCAAGATATTGGAAATTAAATTCTTTTATCATTTTAGATTGAAAAAAGGGAAATTGTAGATTATATTTCAGCTTTTTTATAAAAACTTGTTTAAACCTCCTATTTTTTAATGAAAAATTTTAGGGTAGACTAGTCACATGGATGGATCCAGAGCCTTCTTACAGATCACCTCATTTCTATTTAGACAATTTTGCATACACTAATTATATCCCTAAAACATCCCCAATGACTGAAACGGTAAGAATAAAATGTTAGGCCAAGTCTTATAAAAATTTTCTCTACTAGCCTAGGATATAATATAAATCTAAATCTAGATATTAAAGAATTGTGTAATACTAACTCTTAGGCTAGCCTAAGAAATTTTATAAGATTTGCCATATTATCTTTTAGAGTCCCAATTCATTTAGATTCGGATATCATTTTTTTTTCAGTTATTTGTTTATTCTTTTTTATTCAAAAAATATTTCTCTGGAAAAAAAGAGAAAAGTTTAGTATATACTTAAAATCAGCAATAGGTATAAAATTACAAATATTTTTATTTCTTAGGAATGTAAAGATCCAGAATGGATGGGTTCTAATACAGTTTATCCTACTAAAACAGTGTGTTATAAAGATAATTCAGAAAACGGGTATATTATTTCATATTTTTTACGTTAATATATTTTACTAACAGAGCTGGTGGGGTGATTCACCTACAAGATATACATACTGAGAGACACCATGTTAGTTGTTTATAAGATCGATTTATTGATTACCTCAATTTAGTAAACAAAACAATCAATAACGCCTATTGATATTATTTTTTGATAAGTTGTATAACCTTTGGTAATTCTGGATCACCATTGGTCAGATTGGATAAAAAGAATTTATTTCATTGGGTAGGATCTTTGTCTATTTCTAAAGGTAAGCAATTATAGCAGTAATAGTAATATTTATTTTTTTGTAATTTGTTTTTCTCATAAATTTTCGCAAATTTAATCAAATTTAACCAACAATGTTCAAACTTCTTAACAAATTAAAACTACATTATGCTGTATAATGATATTAATGATTTAAAATATGTGGGCTTAATCTAAGTAATGCTTCTATTCTATTTTTAAATTATCATTGTTTGGAATTTATTAAAATAACATGTTTAAGGATGTGACAAAACAACAGTAAAAGAAGTGTTTCAAAACAGATACAATGTAAGTTAAGTCATATTATGTAAAATTTAAGTATATTGATTTAATGTAAGTAAATACAATAAATTACAATATTATTCTTAGGATAGTATTCCAGTTTTTGATGTTGAAGCTGAAAATCCAGCTGTATTTACAGGTATAGTTTCTATCTCAGTTTTTCTTAATGTGTCAATTGATGTTGATTCATATTATCGCTAGTTGATTCGCCCATAGATTCTGTGATTGAGGTTTTTTCATTAAATTCAGTCAAACAGACGTACAGATGGATATACATTCCAATACTTTGTATTATAGTTTTGTAGGAGAAGTTCTTTTAAATTAAAAATATAATATTTTTTTTTTTTAAAGATGGTCTGTGCTATTTGGACTGGATTGCAGACCAGTACGGCATGAGAGTAAGATTTTATTTAGTGTTCTAACTCACCGAGAATTTAATTAATTTTGGCTGAAACTAAGCTTTCAAGCCTCCAGATATTTGAAGTCACAGTAGCCAAGGAAATACTACCCTACCTTTTGTACGCTAAGGCTTAATAAAACTGGATTCTCTCTTTCTATGCACTACAAAGTCTTGGGTGTTGTTGTGGCAACTGCAGTTGTAACGACACAGAGTTAACAGTATTGTAGCATCCATTCAAGTTAGTCTAATATAGCTGTGACTTTTGATTAGTTTTCTTCACTAATAATAAATTTCGTGTTCTATTTTAGCCACCGCTAGACTATATAATACCACAACATTGTTTAAGCCTGGTAAGAAAATCATAACATTTTTTGCAATTCATGAATCAAACAAATAATTGTAATTGTGCTCATTTTGGTGTTATTTATTAAACTAGGCTACAGGTGGAGATCCTCTGGACAAAAACAAAGAAACATGTATGTCAAGTACTGGTTTTGAATGCGATTTTGAATCGAACAAAGAATGGGACAAATGTTTGCTTGTGGCTTATGAAGGTTACTCCTACAACATATTCATGGTGAGTAAAATATAAAAAAAACATTACTTTTTCATTGTTTAATCTCTTTAATGTTGAAAATCAAATTATTCTTTGGTCTATTCAGTATAAAAGCTAGATGCACGTGACCAACAAGATCTTATAAAAGACTGGACTGATTGATCTAGAATTTTAGGGATCTATCTTGTCAGCTCTTAGGATCTGTATGTCAACCTAGAGACTTTGGCTAACCAAAATTAATTAGTATTAAAGTAAATTTAAAAAAAAAACATTTTTAGTGTACGGATAAAAATGGAACAGTTGGAGCCTGTGCAAATAACTGCAAGGTGAGTTCATACTTTCATACAACATAGGTTAGGTATTATGCATTTGTACGGCCCTAGTTGAATTTTTTATTCCTTACTTTATGTTACAATTGTCAATTATAATTTTTATTATATGTATTCAACATTAGAGTAAAACACTAGAGGAAGAAAGGGTTAATTAACTGTATCTCCCAATCGCACTGTCCATGTGCCGTCTCTCGATTGGGTCATTGAAAATCTACCAATGGTGTGTATTAACACAGCCAAGTAGCAGAAAACAATTTGGTAGAAGATAAATAAGGTCATTGAAAAAGGGAGGTAGTTATTTGTAGTAATTTGTATATACATCTATACTATATATCTGTTTATTTAACCATGCTAAAGTTGAATAATTGTTATGTAATGTTTTAATATTATGTCTATTCTTATTATAAAACAAAAACTATGACTTATCTATTTTCTTATAGGGCGTGGATCCAAATTACATTGTGCTGGGAGGAGGCTTTCTAGGTGTATCAGTAGCACTTGCAGGTTCTTCATTTTTAGGTAATGTCATTTATTTATATATGTATATATCATGAAGAAAAAAGACTGCAGAGTCCTAATAAAAATCTTAATTTTATTTATATGTTTTATTTTAGCACCGGCAGTAGGTGGTACCGGAGCCTTAGCTGCTGCAGGGGGTATCTTTGCTGCCAATGGAATGTGTCCTCCAGGACAATGTCTGGTAAGTGTAAGAATTATATAATACAGTATTGGCTTCGCCTTTAAAATCAGAAAGAAAACAAATGTTAAGCTGTCATAAAATGTAGAACTCAGAGAATCTTGCTTTATATATAAGAATGAAAAAGCGGGGTAATTTGAGTTTCATAAGACACAATAAATGCATATGAATCTTAATATAATTTTGTTTAATTTTTAACTGCGTCTCTATCCTCCAATGGCATCTATTATTAATTAACTGTTTGAAATTTAATGTGTATTCCTATATAAAATTTATTCTGTATTCTTATACTTTGTTTGTTTTTTCAGCCTCGAAATTCACGCAAATGTTGTTCTATGGTGTTTGTTAGAAGACGATTAAGATGCCCAAGATCATGTTAGAAAAACTGCCCAAGATAAATGAAAAATACAGAAAAAAAATTGCTCAAGATTAACGAAAAATACACAGAGAAAAACTCCTGAAGATTAATTAAATATACGGAAAAAAACTCCTCAAGACTAATCAGAAATATGTACAGAAAAAAAACTCCTTAAGATAAATAAAAAATACAGAAAAAACTCATCAAGATTAATCAAAAAAAAAACTTCATCAAGATTTATAAAAATACAAAATAAAAGTGCTACCAATAATGTACATAATTTTTGTTTAAAAAAATGTTAAATATTTAGAAATTCATTTGTGTATTTGTAATTAAAATAATCTCATAAGTAATAATTAAAGAACCTCAATAGTAATATAAAGGAACCTCATTAATATGATGATTATTTCTACCTCTATGTTTATGCTTATATCTACAATAAATATTAAAAATCTAATTAGTATTACTTTTGTAATTGTGAAATAGACAGACTTACATAAGTTAATAATAGAGTAGACTTAATATTCAATTCAAAATGCAATCAGATTTTTAAGTATTTATTATATTGGATTAAATGCAGTTTTTGAGTAAATAAGATTATATATTGATACTTTATTTAGAAATGGTTAAATATATTAATAATTCAAAACTACTGATTATTTAAGCTGGAAAGTTCTGAAGTAGCAGGATGTCTGTCTGTATATCAGGACACCAAGCAACAGGATGACTGTCTGTTTAATTAATACAATGTATTAATTAACTATGCACTTTGAAGTAGCAGGATGACTGTCTGTCTAATTAGTACAAATGTATTAATTAGCTGTATAACTCTGAAGTAGCAGGATGACTGTCTGTCTAATTAATACAAAGGTATTAATTAGCTGTATAACTCTGAAGTAGCAGGATGACTGTCTGTCTAATTAATACAAAGGTATTAATTAGCTGTATAACTCTGAAGTAGCAGGATGACTGTCTGTCTAATTAATACAAGGTATTAATTAGCTGTATAACTCTGAAATAGCAGGATGGCTGTCTGTCTAATTAATACGAAGGTATTAATTAGCTATATAACTCTGAAGTAGCAGGATGGCTGTCTGTCTAATTAATACAAAGGTATTAATTAGCTATATAACTCTGAAGTAGCAGGATGGCTGTCTGTCTAATTAATACAAAGGTATTAATTAGCTATATAACTCTGAAGTAGCAGGATGGCTGTCTGTCTAATTATCAGGACACCAAACAACAGGATGACTGACTGTTTAATTAATACAATGTATTAATTAACTATGCACTTTGAAGGGGTAGAATATTTGCCTATGCAAACTAGCTAAAGTAGTAGGATGTCTGTAAATAGCTGTATTGGTCTTAATAAAGACTCGAACCCAAACCAGATAATGTTCTGTGTTAGGACTCTCAATATCAACTGACTAACTAAATAAATGTTCTCTTAAATGTTCTCTTAAATGTGCTCTTAACTTTTACAGAGCAATAAAGAGTAAATGATGTTTCTACTTTTAAGCCAAAACTTAAAACTGAACTATACTACATTTTCCCCCTCCTGACGCCGTCAAGGCTTCACTAATCTGAATCTACATCAGCAGCCATTACCGCATTATCTACAGCAGCAGCTACAGAACCCTCTTCAGCAGGCACTGAAGCCTGAACCTCCAACTCAGCACCTATATCTGGAACGTCTCCCTGAACCACCATCACCTCACTGGCAGCCACCGCCCCACTAGTACTCCCAGCCTGTTGCAGCTGCCAAGGTACAGCAGGTAGATCTTTACTTATTTTGCGCCTGATCTCGCTGAATATATTTGACAAATGTCTCTGAACTTCTGCCTCTTTCTGTGACATGTCTAAATTAGCCCCCTTCACACTGGCCCCATGACTTGTCAAAGCATTTTCCACCTGTTGAACTACTGCTTCCACCTTTAAAATACATGTCACCTCTACTCTCAAATTTTTATTTTTAGAACCCAAATTATCTAACCCATCAGCAGGACGCTTGGCCACACCTCTTCCTGACCCTCCTTCGCCCTCCTCCAGACCACTTTGACCGCTCGGCCACCTGTCCCATGCATCAAGATCACTTCCAAACCGTCGTTGCCAATATCATCATTATTCTTCAGAAACTTCAGAAACTCATCATTAAATTCATACCTGGGCCGCCCATCCTTATGCTGTCTTCTACTGGGACCAGCCCTATCATCCATTCTGTACACCACCTGCCGCCCATCCTTATGCTGTCTTCTACTGGGACCAGCCTTATCATCCTTTCTGTACACCACCCGCCGCCTGTTGGTCCTACCATCCTCCAACCTCTCTAAAGACCTCTCGTGCTCCTCTTGCAACCGACCAGGAACCAGCCGATGTCTCTCTCTATCATCCATCTTTCCTGATAATTACAATTTCAATATTTTTTTATATTTAAGACAACATTTAAAACAGATTACATTATACGAATCATCATATCAATTTTATGTCAGGGATGCCAAGGTACAAATCGAAAGATACCAAGAAAATTTCACACTCCAGCCGCGCCAATCACCACCATGACAAAATGCTGCCAGCTATCAGTCAACCATAATAAATGTACAAACCAATCCTTTCCACTTGATGATATATAGAAGTCAGCTGCAACAATAAAACACTATTCTCCTCCACTTTATGCATCCAGGACAAATTTCAGCTTGGCTGATGTAACCCACAAAAACACATCAGGAATATTTATTATTTTATTCAGGAATAAAATAATACAAATCCATCAAAAAATCTGAAAATGCCAATTTTTCCTCCTACTCCAATCCTAATGAAAAATGTGGAGAAATCGCCAACCAATTTTGGCCACCATGACTTCAGACGCCATATTTAAAATTAAAAATAATAAACAAGGTGATATTTGCAATTTCTACAGCCCAAAAATAACTGAAATGACACCTATCTTCTTGTGATCTGTTGTGAACCAGCCCAAAAACCGAACAATCAGAATCTCACAGTTCTGCCATTCCACTCTGTCATTAATACAGGTACATTTCAGCATCACATAAAAATGTAAAAGACAATTTCCCAAAACCAGACAAAGTAAAAATGTTTACCTGATTTTGATGGTTTACCACTATAACTCGATATTATGATTTAATTGCTCACAATCTCAGTTCCAACTATCAACTGGACTTAACTTTTATTGTAGATCAACTTTCCAACTTACTAGCTTAATAAGCACATATTTGTTATTAAAATAATTAAACAATAATTTAATGAATCTCCATTATATAAACATATATATAAAACTTTTATATTTATTAATCTGCACATGTACCACAGGACCTCCTACTTGAGATATAACCTCCTCTTTGTATCCCATTTAGCTACTGACCCACTCATTTTAATCGTCACCACTTTTTCAGGCAAAGATAGCAAATGGAAACAACTAATCCAATGAAAAATTGACCTCATCAACACTCGTTCCAGCTTTAGAAACAGGTACTACAGACTCAACCGCCATCATATATTTAAAGGAAGATATTTCATACACAGTCCCTTTAAAACAGAATTCAACATTGACTTGAATGATACATAATATTTTTTTATGTTCAATCCCTTGAAGGAGGGGGTGATGTCCAAAAGGCGCTAATTCATACAAAGCATCCGAAAACTTTTCGACCAAAATAAAAGGCCCACCGTAGAAAGACTGTAACTTCTTGGACACGTCACTCTTAATGCTTCCTTCTGTACTCTGTGTTTGTTTTGAACCTCCAAATATAGTTTGGAATTTGTTAAAATTCTCTTAATTATATCCTCCATATGTTTCAGAAATTCCAAATACGACCAAAAAACAAATAACCTGTCCTCGAGCTCTTGGAGCAGTTAATCACCAATGTTGCTACAGGTAATTTTTTTTTTTTTTTCTCCCAAGTATTTCATGATTTTTGTCTACTCTTAAAGCTGCGTACAAACTTTGGTTCTGTCTTTCCACGAGATTCAAATTTGGATTCTTGAAAGGAACTAAAACGGTGTCCACCCCCAATCCTTTCATTACCCCCCTTTTTGTAACTCTGTCAGATCTCAAAGCCCGAAATAAATTATAGGTAGGTACAAAATTCTCCAAAATAAACCATAGGTAGGTACAAAACTCTCCAAAATAAACCATAGGTAGGTACAAAATTCTCCAAAATAAACCATAGGTAGGTACAAAATTCTCCAAAATAAACCATAGATAGGTACAAAATTCTCCAAAATAGCCTTCACTGCTGTCTCAGTCTTAGCATCAACTAGCTGACACGTAAATATATACCTGGAAAATAAGCTAAGCAGATTATGATTAAAACAAACTTAACCGTTTGTAATAATTAGTGAATCCCAAAAATTTCTGTAACTCCTTTCCTGTCTTAGGCTTGCCCCAATCCTTAATCCGTTCCAAATATGAAGGATTCATCTTCAATCTGGCGGCACTAATAATATGCTCCAGATAGTGGCATTCTCTAGCCAGTAAACCACACTTATCCAGATTCCATTCCAGGTTGCCCTGTCTGAGAACCGGAAACAACGTCTGCAAATGTTCTACATGCTCCTCTGGACTAACCGAAAACACAATCAAATCATCCAGGTAACTGATACAGAAACCATACATCCCTAGTGAAATGGATAACACCTTGTCCATCAAAGCACAAAACAAGGATGGCGCGTTGCAAATTTTAATAATCTTCGGTTTCAATTCTGGATTTTCCTTAATCATCTGATTTTCCTCTAACTTCAATTGTTGAATAATAAACTGTACTCGCTCATGCATTTTCTGTCCTGACAACTTTTCTGGTTTCTTTAACACATTTTTTGTTTTCTTACAGGTGGAATCCAGATTGTCCATGACAAAACAGTGCCCCATCTTCACATTTTTAAGCAAGGTAATAGGTTTTATCGACGCATTAACTACGTTAACCCCTCCTTTATCCCTGACAGAGTAGGTTCAGCCACTACCTGTTATTGTAAACAAGAATTAATAGGAACAGATTCCCCATGAAATTCAAATTTATCCACTTCCAAACAAATATTAATTTTATTTTTCTTCAGGAAATCAGAACTGAGATTCACCAACTCGCCTGTTACCTCAGGTACATAAAATATTTCTGTAAACACAGCTTGGTTCCCACAAATCTAACTTTTAACTCAACATATCCAATAATATTAACTTTCTTTTAATCTACCGAATAGGCTGATAACTTAGCAGGACAGAAACCAATTTCATGTTTATCAAAAATTTCTCTAGATATTAAAGAATTAAAATTATTTCCTGTATCAACAATTCCTAATTCCTCCACTGTAATATCAGCTCCTGGTACAAAAACTCTAAATCCGCGCAAATAGGCATTTTTCTTTCTTTATCTTCAAGACTTCACGATCCCTTTAAAGCCCTAGTAACTTCTGCCACCGTTCCGTCGGATTAAAATTTCAATGTCGTGTTATAAATAATTAATGTATATATTTAATTAATTAACTTCAAATTTCAGATACAAAGCCATCAATCTACAACACAGCAGCCAGCCCTCCGCCATCCACCAGCCGCCATCATACTGATCAACGTATTATGTCATGCACAGCCTGCAGAACACCAGCCCCTCGTGACTAGACACCAAACTCCTTGCAACACAAGTAAGTACCCCTCAAAGGTTTAATATTCATTAAAACTTTATTTAGATACCTACCAAATTTTATACTTAATTGTACTAAATGTATTATATAATATTTTGTTCCCATTAACAGTTACTAGCACCTCCACAAAAACAGAAACTTCTTCACAACATTGAAAGCCATTATCCGAATACAAAACAGCAAAAATTTTCAAATTTTACATAGCTTAAAAATTCAATTACACTAATATAACCTAGATATAATATATGTGAACAAAGAAACAATATATAAAATAAGGTTTATACATCGAATCAATCATCACACTACTACATAGGATATTATTGATAATACCTAGCCATTTCAGCAATCATAGCCTCGTATTGTTTTTCATCTCTGCTTTTTTCAGAATCCACAGCCGGCCCCCTCTGATTGACTGATTTCTTCAGAAACTGCTCAGGTATCACCCGATTATTAGGCACTCCAGGCCCCTCTCCCTTTTCATTATTGACCGGAAAGAACTTAGCCTTGGTCTTACCTATGCGAGAATCAGGGGCAGGCGGCTTACCATCCCTCTTCTGCCAACAATCAGCCACTATATGTCCTTCTTTCCCGCAATACCAACAAATCATATACTTAGCCTTCGAATTCAAAGCCCCAATCACATTCTCAACTTGATCCCAAGGGATATCATCCTTTCCCTCAATCCAAGCATTATTATCGCCAGTCCCAGTTCTGTCAGCCAAATTGGATACATGCACCTCACTAATCACAGGCCTAGATTTCACCTCCCTAGATTCTTCCAATTTCAACCCTTCCATAGCCTGGGAATAACATGACGTCACAAAACAAAAAATAATCCTCAAAATCAATATTTCCATCCCAAAATGGAGCATCCCGCACAAAATCACTGTCCCACTTGACACCCCTTACCAGACAAAACTCCTTAAACTGTCCCTCTACAGTCTGCTGACTGACACTGCCACCAGCCACCTTTTTGTAAGCCTTAAGCACTTCAGCCCTTTCCTCGATTAAAGGAAATATATCCAATAACTGATTCTCATACTCGGTCAAACAACTCTCACGTACATTCATCCAATTACCATTACCAGCTGGACCCAAAAAATCTATCTGTGAAAACTTCAAATGTCCAGGAGCACTCTCTACCCTCTTAGCCTCGAAACTAGTAGAATCCAATTTAGCCTCCACACTCAATCGATTAATAAAAGATGCATTAAATGAATCATCCCCCATCGATTTAGCTGTAGCCACACTAGCCCCCAAACTTGTCTCATACAAGAATCCACCAATGTCGCCATCTGGTGGCAATTGAGCCACCTTTTTCTTGATAGTAGCCAAATCAACATCATAACCTAATTTCTTATGCTCATCTGAACTTTTGAACTCTTTCACCTTATTCTCCAGCCGTTTATTCGCCGCGGTTAACCGATCCACTCGGCTCTTAACAGACGTATGCTCTTTTATCATTGCCCTAACATATTTCTTTATACTTTCAGGCACAGCATCATTCTCCACAGCACCCAGAGCCGACTCCACTTCTGCATTAGCACCTGCACCAACATCCTCAGCCACAGCATCATCCTCCTCCCAATTTTCGGGAGTTCCATCATCATCCTGACTGTCAGTCTCCCTAGGACGCTTAGGCGGCCGTCCACGCTTGCCTTCATTTTTACCCCGCTCTCCTTTTTCTCCATCAGCCATATCCGAGCACTAGAACTAGATTCGCCGTGAAATTTAGATCAGAAGAGTTAAAGAATGAAATTCCACAGAAACCTAAAATATAAATCAAGTTAGAAATATAAAAAAATAAAACAAAACTGTGAAAAATCCGAGATAAAAAAAATCTCAAAAAGTGATTGAATTCAAATTAAACACCACTTCCCCCACCCTTAACTCAGCAGCAGGTCTAAATAACACGTAGCACAATAAGACTGCGCCAAATGTGAAATAGACAGACTTACATAAGTTAATAATAGAGTAGACTTAATATTCAATTCAAAATGCAATCAGATTTTTAAGTATTTATTATATTGGATTAAATGCAGTTTTTGAGTAAATAAGATTATATATTGATACTTTATTTAGAAATGGTTAAATATATTAATAATTCAAAACTACTGATTATTTAAGCTGGAAAGTTCTGAAGTAGCAGGATGTCTGTCTGTATATCAGGACACCAAGCAACAGGATGACTGTCTGTTTAATTAATACAATGTATTAATTAACTATGCACTTTGAAGTAGCAGGATGACTGTCTGTCTAATTAGTACAAATGTATTAATTAGCTGTATAACTCTGAAGTAGCAGGATGACTGTCTGTCTAATTAATACAAAGGTATTAATTAGCTGTATAACTCTGAAGTAGCAGGATGACTGTCTGTCTAATTAATACAAAGGTATTAATTAGCTGTATAACTCTGAAGTAGCAGGATGACTGTCTGTCTAATTAATACAAGGTATTAATTAGCTGTATAACTCTGAAATAGCAGGATGGCTGTCTGTCTAATTAATACGAAGGTATTAATTAGCTATATAACTCTGAAGTAGCAGGATGGCTGTCTGTCTAATTAATACAAAGGTATTAATTAGCTATATAACTCTGAAGTAGCAGGATGGCTGTCTGTCTAATTAATACAAAGGTATTAATTAGCTATATAACTCTGAAGTAGCAGGATGGCTGTCTGTCTAATTATCAGGACACCAAACAACAGGATGACTGACTGTTTAATTAATACAATGTATTAATTAACTATGCACTTTGAAGGGGTAGAATATTTGCCTATGCAAACTAGCTAAAGTAGTAGGATGTCTGTAAATAGCTGTATTGGTCTTAATAAAGACTCGAACCCAAACCAGATAATGTTCTGTGTTAGGACTCTCAATATCAACTGACTAACTAAATAAATGTTCTCTTAAATGTTCTCTTAAATGTGCTCTTAACTTTTACAGAGCAATAAAGAGTAAATGATGTTTCTACTTTTAAGCCAAAACTTAAAACTGAACTATACTACATAATCTAACTACATATTCTGTCCGCCGACTTACTAAGTTTCACATACATGTTATATAGATAGACAATAAACACATGCAGACAAATTAAAATATATGATTATGAATCATGTCACAGAAGACGACTTTAGATAATCCTAAAAATAAAGTAAGAATTTACTTTTTCTTTATAAATCTATTATAAAAAAGTTGGGTTATGTAATTCAACTCCACCCTCCTCAAGTGCCCCTAGAGGCCTCTAGGGGGCGAAGCCGCCAATAGTATAATGTAGTTGCAAGGA